>NW_027518915.1:0-7500 GCF_043159265.1 Tasmannia lanceolata | reverse complement strand
AGATATACTCCTGAAAGAGAAGCGGATATAGGAAGCATTGTTGTCGAGATCCGTCTATTTCTAAATATCCTTGTAATTCCTCCATTTGAAATGATACTTGAATCAAAAGCATAGAGATTTCTTGGGTTATCAAATAATACATAGTGCGATACGGTCAAAACAAGGTATCAAGGTATATAGTAATAAAAGAATCGATTAAGAAAAGAATGGATACCCCGGAGACAAGGAAGCCAATCAACAGATCCTCCATTTTTCCATCTAATTTTTTGTTTCGTTATAGTTACAAGAGATGACTGGAAATCCTTTATTTTTGCAAGCCGATCGCTCTTTTGACTTTGGAAAAATTCTCTTTATCAGTATACCGTTCTTCTACACATTCGTTTCCACTCCATAATCGAGAAAGAAAAGAATATTTAATAGTTAGGATTCATTAAAAAAAGGAATCGATAATCTACTCACAGGAGAACCCTTTCCCCCATCAGGCACTAATCTATTTTTAACATCTAATTAGATCGGGTAATCATTCGAATTAAGAACAAAAGCTCGTTACTTTTGGTTTCCCTATAATTGGAGCGATAGAGCCCTATCCATTTATTCACTCGATCCAATGGTGAATTGGTTTGGTCCCGTTCCAAGAATCAAAACAAGATTTTGTACCGATTCGGTAAGGATAAAGTATTATCAACAAAATTCTCCATTGATACGACATGCTATTTTTTCCATTCATTCCCTTTCAGGATCAGTCGTGGTCTTACAAACTATACCAATGGTATGGACGAATCCCTTGCTTCATCCAAATGTGTAAAAGATCATAGCCGCACTTAAAAGCCGAGTACTCTACCGTTGAGTTAGCAACCCGGAAAAATATGGTGTGTAGATACGATCGGAATAAAAATAAAACTCAAACCAAGAGATTGGGATTGGATTGCTCGACCCCGTCAAAACATTGAACTAGTAACAAACAAATCTAAAAGAAAATTTGATGATCAATTATGAACATCAAAATGAACAGATTAGATGAAAATACAACGAATTCCCGGATCAATATAGATGGATGCCAAAATTTATGGATCATCCATATTTTTATCAATATTTTTTTTTTTCATTTTTCATTAAGAAGATACTTCTTGTGTCGCAGCGAATCTGGCGAACTCACCATTTGAGTGAAATTGAAATAAAGTAAAGAAATAAAGAAACAAACTTATGAGGCTGGGATAAATGGATCTATTTATCCACGATCAAATTATATTTGATCGATACAACATTGTCAATATGAATTGAATGTTGGTTGAGAAAACAAATTCAATTAAAGAAAATAAGTACTTGTGTTGGATTGACACTACACAGATCAGAAATGAAGTGTGGATGGGGGAATAAATAAGAAAAAAAAAAAAGTAGGAAAAAAATCTCTAGTTTATTCAATAGAGGTACAATAAACAAGATTGACCCCTTGTTTGTTGGTGGAGTCCCAACGAAAACAATCCGATTGATGGTAATCCCATACCATCATTTTCTAGATCCGATTATTTCATCTATTCACTCGAGATTTTTTTTTCTATCTGTCTCATATCAATAAAAAAAGATTTTTTTTCGTTATCGTTATCTGATATGGGATTATAGAGGAGCAATAGTGAATAGGTATGAATAGAGTAAGAAAAATCGGAGTGGTGGAGAAAGAATTACACAAAGCTCGATAAGATACTGGGCACCCCCCTTTTTTGTTTATTTCATTTATTTCATTTCGTTTGATTAATTCGAAGTTCCTTAAAGACCTCTGCCTTCTTTGAAATATCATGAACAGTTCCTGTAGGTTGAGCGCCTTTTTCAAGGAAATATAGAATAGCAGGAACGTTTGAATAAGTTTGATTCTTTATCGGATCGTAAAAACCCACTTTACGAAGATCTCTTCCTTCTCTTTGGGATCGAACATCAATCGCAATGATTCGATAGATGACTCATTGGGATAGATATAGATGAACAATGCCCCCCCTAGAAACGTATAGGAGGTTTTCTCCTCATACGGCTCGAGAAAGAATGATTCGAGTTTGAATTTATGCTATGCATATCATATAGTGACAAATGTATCCATAAAATCATCAATTAGACTATAAGTTGAGTCGTTTTTTTTGTTCTTCCTTCCTTTCCTTTCCTGAAAAAAAAAAAGAAATATCATTCGTACTCATAACTCAAGTTGGGCAATTCTCAAAGAGCTTAAAGGGAAATCCTTGGACATTTGTTGAGCCGTCTCTAACCTCTTTTATTTGTCCCGCCTAGAATCTCTTTTTCTTCCTCATTCTGATCTAGTTCCAGTTGTTGAGACAATTGAAAATGGTGTTTCCTTGTTCCGGTATCCTTTATCTTTGCTTTGAATCATTGGGTTTAGACATTACTTCGGTGATCCTTAATCGTTTCAAAATGGTCGCAACATACCTTTTGTTATTTCTTTCTATTGAAAGAATCATACGAACGATTGATTCCCCTGTAATACACTTTTGATCAAAATAGTTTTACCAATTCCGGCAAATTTTACTTTGTTTTTTTTTATTCGAAACTTGTTGGAATTTGAACCTTTGGATTTCTATATCGAAGATATACTTACGAAGTTGTTCCAACTTATTGATTGGCACTAACCCTAGATCCTTCCCCTTGATAAATGAATCAATACTTTATACTCGAGCTACATCATGTACTATTTACAACCCCCAATTTTGGGGGGTCCTAGTAGAACAGAACAAACTATGTCGAGCCAAGAGCATCTTCATTGATATATAAAATGGTGGATGCAAGAATCCACAGCCGATCATGTCTTTCAAGTCGCACGTTGCTTTCTACCACATCGTTTCAAACGAAGTTTTACCATAACATTCCTCTAATTTTGAACCGGTATGGAATTGATTCAATATAGGAATCCGGAATAGTCATTGGCTCAATCGGTACGCTCAATCGGTACACAGCAGTCCATACTTTTATATTTATATATATATAAATTATATATATAAATAGATATTTATATCTATATTTTGATTTTGATATATATTTTGATATCTATATTATAGATATTTTGATATATATATGGATGGATAGGTATTCATCTAGAGAAGGCCCCACAAGCAAAGACAAAGATTCAATCTTACCCCATATTCGACCGTATGAATGAAACACATTTCTAAAAAAGACGAATAAACGAATTACTTAACACTTCTTTACATCTACATCTTCAACAGATTGTTCGGGACAATCAATCATGAAGGATCCAACTCTTTCTCGAACAACTAAATTAAAGAAAGGTCTTTAATTAGATTCTCAATACTCAATACCGGAACAAAATAAGTCATTAGCCAAATAAGCTATTCCAATGACTCGGAAAAGTCGCAAATGAATCGATTATAGACTAGGTTCATCAATCTCGCGCTTCTTCAAGTATCTAAGGATTGATAAAGGAATCATGAAAAAAGGTTTCAAGAATTTCCTACTTCGACATCATAATTTCCTACTTCGACATCATTATCATTAATGGAAATAAGTTTTCCTGTAATGACTAAATTTGATCATCATAAGACATAAGAGAAATCCATGTTCCTTTTCCAATTGAATCATTAATGATTTAAAGCAGGTAGATGGATCGAGAAACAAATTCAATTTATTTGTTTTCATGGGGATGGGATGGATGGAAAAAAGCTCTCATGTAAGATAAGATTAAGGTTGTTATTCTTCCATCTGATTGATAAAACCAGAACCGTAGGAGTATGATCTTTCCGTATCCATCAGATACACAGAACAATTGTCAACGGGAGTAATCATAGATATTTAAGGTAAGGTATCAAAGATCTTTTTCACCGCAGCCGAAATACCGGTATCACTGAAATAGAACAAACAATAACAATACATGTAGGCATGGTTCATTTTATACAGATTTTGCTTTACTTTAGGTTTAGTAACCCTTCCATAAATTCTATCAAGTCAAAAGTAAAGTGAATGGAATATATGAATCTTCCTCCCAATCACTACATTGACTTCCAATTATTTATTGTAGCCAGATGCAAAAAAAAAAAAAGCAATTAGGCTCAAAGAAAAAAAATCTGTTCCATATTGCACTTTATTGTTTATTAATGAGATCCGGACGACACAGATATTGAAAAATTGATACCTTCCATTGCCGATTAACTCGAATTCTATGGGGATCATGAATCATACCCCAAGACAATCAAATAATAAAAGATCCTCTTGCGGTATGTTATATTATCTTGTATAGGTACAAAGCAAAATGGGTCCAGATCAATTCGTTGTTCTTAATTTTGATTTTACCCCACCCACACCCAGTCTTAAGAACTTTAATCCCAGTGATGTAATTAGTCCCAAGAACTCCCTCCTGTTTAGGATTCAGGATCCACATAGAATTAGTCATTTTGACTAACATGTTTAGTTTCGAAAAAATAGAGATCTTATCTTTCGCATTTCAACTTAGAATGCATCATGTGAGAATCAAAATATAATAGATGGGCATAAAGTTTCTATAAGTGACTAACTTACCCCAATATGAATATGAGTAGAGCGGGACGGGCATACACTGAACGGCCCATCCCATTTTTTTTTTAATTCAACTTTGATCTATGTTCCCATCCTACCTAATATCAAAAAGGTAAAAGATGTTTATTTCCATCCGCAATTTATACTCGATTCTTTTTCTTACAATTGGAAATCGAAAGGAATCTATGATTCATAGAAGAATCATTAGAACTCAGAAAGAAAAATTGGATCATATTGTATCCAACCTTATACCTTATACTCTTAAACAGAAGATTGTTAAAGAGAACAATCTTTGTTTTGATAGAAGCGGTCTGGGACGGAAGGATTCGAACCTCCGAGTAACGGGACCAAAACCCGCTGCCTTACCACTTGGCCACGCCCCATTTAGATTTCAATTCGACACTAATAAACACTAATATTGTTATTGGTTATTCGTCAATTCCAGCCCAAATATCTATGGAATAGGTTGTTGCTAGGATTCTATACGTGTAAATGTAGAATGAAAATGAATTCATTGATCATTCCATATAAGTCAATTAAGATATTGTATGAAAGTATGATTCCTTCTATTCTCATTTGAGAATTGAAGGATTTTTGATTGGGGGAAGTTCAAAGAAAAAGAAAGAAGGATTTTTTGTCTTCTCTTCTTTCTTAATTTTTCCCTTATATCAATAACTCAATAAAAATGAAATTATCTCCAAGAACGAAATATTTCTTATGCTTAATATCTTTAGTTTGATCTGTATCTGTCTTAATTCTGCCCTTCATTCGAGTAGCTTTTTCTTCGCCAAATTGCCCGAAGCTTATGCTTTTTTCAATCCAATCGTAGATTTTATGCCAGTCATACCTGTGCTCTTTTTTCTCTTAGCCCTTGTTTGGCAAGCTGCTGTAAGTTTTCGATGAGATCTTTAATACTGTCCTAGAAACATTCATATTCATGATTTATTCGATAAAATAAATTCAACTCTAACATAACAATTGATAAGATCAGATAAGTCTTACATTATGAACCCTCGATTCAAAGATTGAAATTCTTTTGCTTTTTGATAGCCGCGATGAATCTGGATCACCTAATTTCCGCATTATGCCCTTCCAGTTCCAGGGGTCAAAGACCCCATTATGGTACCCCATAATACCTAATTGGGGTATGACAAGATAATTTTGGTAACAAAGGAATTCCTGCAAATTCCTTTCTTTTCTAGAAACCACTTTTTCATTTCTTTTCTTGGTGTCAAGGATATGTGGTACAAAAATAGAGAATCTATTCCCTTATTTCCTTTGCAAAAAACAAAAAAAAAATGATCTTGGAGATTGTGCAATGCTTACTCTCAAACTCTTCGTTTACACAGTAGTGATATTCTTTGTTTCTCTCTTCATCTTCGGATTCCTATCTAATGATCCAGGACGTAATCCTGGACGTGAGGAATAAAAAAATCAGAGATTTTTCATTATTTCCTTGCTTGATTTCTGCATTTTCCTATGCTTTTCTCTATTCCAGACATTTAACTATGATAAAGGACTTGATATTTTTTCGAATTCGAAAGATAAATCTCAAGTGATCCGAGGGAACGGAGAAAGAGGGATTCGAACCCTCGGTACGAACAGCTCGTACAACGGATTAGCAATCCGTCGCTTTAGTCCACTCAGCCATCTCTCCCAATTACAAAAAGATAATTCATATGCGACGCCTGAAGTAAATATTGATCAAAGTCTTTCTTTATCTTTATTTATTTATTTTATACATTTATTTATACTTACTATATTATACTTACTATATATATACGAATTATCTTTATTTATTTATTTTATACATTTATTTATACTTACTATATTATACTTACTATATATATACGAATTTTATCCGCAATTCAATTTGGATAACGATTCGAAACAGATATCTCCAATAGAAAGAGTACGTCTTTGATTTCGTCCGAAGGGTTCTTTTATTCCCCCGGCCTGGCCAGTACAGTACCTAGCCAGGCCGTTCCTTCTTTTGTTCCAATGAATCATGGATCAAATTATTTTTCTGATTTGAAAACCAAATTGTTATTGAAGCAGCAACAAGAGCAAGAAGGACTATTTCCATTCCTATGATAGGAGTTTCATTTCTTATTATTTTTTCTTTTTCCTTTTCTCGATTTCCCTACTGGAATAAAAAAACATACATATTCTATTTCTATTAGAACTCATTTATTTCTTCAAGGGACAAGCTTTGTTTGAACATTTGAGTCCACAAACACAAACAAAATGAATACTATGATTTTTTACTAGATCTAATTGACCCCAATTCAGAAGATCGGACAGGTGAATGAATAGGGAAGAAAGGAATAGCTTCGAAAAAAGATAAGACTCAAATTAAAACTCTCCTTCTTTATTTTTATTTTTTTGAGAAAATCGTTTCTTTGCTTGAAAGACTCGAGGAAGAAGTTGAAAAAAAAAAATGGAGCTATGGATTCTTGCGCAACTTAACTCAATCTTATGTTCCGACTTAAATGGATCTTTCAGGCCGGGACTGTCAGTAATAACTCCACCAGCAAAAGAAAAGATATAACTTGTTATTTAAATGAGCCCCCATTCTCTTCTCCTATTTCATCAAGCCTTCCCCCTGGAACACATCAGCACTCCAATTTTCATGATTCTGATACTATCTTGATTACGTTTTACTCCCTTGTTTTGTTGGACAAACGGTACATTCATATACAATAATCATATTGTAGCGGGTATAGTTTAGTGGTAAAAGTGTGATTCGTTCTATTAACAACTGAAATAGTTAAAGGTTCTTTCGGTTTTTTCCTATTCCGATCAAAAACTTTATTTCTTAAAAGGGTTTAATCCTTTACCTCTCAACGCCACGTTTGAGGAAGAATATACATTCTCGTGATTTGTATCCAAAGGTAAATTATAATTTGAATAAGCAAATTGGATTATGGAATCGCGAAACATAATTTTTTTTTTTTTGAGTTGGATCAACCG
>NW_027518914.1:0-21367 GCF_043159265.1 Tasmannia lanceolata | reverse complement strand
GTTAGACTCATGATGTCAATGCCCATCTTGAACAAGTCTGTATGCGTTGCCTCACGAATCATGTTGGCCAGCTCGTGTCGTTTTCTACAAATGTCCTCGATTGTCTGGGTTCCGATGACGGCTCTCATGTGGCCCTCGACCGTATGCAATATAACTCGCTCTATGTCCTCTCGGTCTTTGCCTAAAAATTGCTCGGCAGCTAGCGGTAGCGAGTCGGGTGTTGACATTATCTTGCAATGGACGACTGCGTTGACTGAAACTGGTACCCCGTGGCAGGATTGCACTTTTTCGCATTTTGGCAACACAGTCATGGCTTGCAATGAGATCCTTTGAACGTTCGTTAGCATCCAGGTTGACCAACACCAACCACCGACTATTATTTGCTTCCTTGACGGACGGCAGCAGCCGCCCGAAACGACAAGTGCCTCGTTCGGTCCAACAGTCTGAATATTGCCCATGGTGACTAGATTTGTATTGCGTGATGAAATAGTACAATTGAGTTCACATTTGGAAGTTGCCAAGAAGGATATCTATATATTTATGTGTACATTTCAATAGAGAGATCGGATAGAGATATTTAAATTTAGGTGGGTTTGTGCGCTTTTTTGGCTCACGATAAATGTAAGGCCCAAATTCGCACACTGGCGGTAGGTCCCCATATGCGCTGGCCTAGCCTTAAGGAAGTCTGTGCACGAGCTGGACCCATAGCGTGCGCAAAGTGCACGAGCAAGCGCGAGTTAGTGACGCTCGCTCGCTTGGAGCATTACGTAAGAGCCAAATACACACACAAACAACACACACGCCGTCGCATGGCATATATGCACTCTTATGTGATGCAGAACAAGCTACAAGTTCACCAAGCCAATTTTAGTCAATGGGATCATCAATACTAATTGTTAGCACCTATATATTTTGTGCATGTATCTGTGCTCGTGCCAAGTGAAAAGTGATGACTCTCAATTTAAATAGGACTCATCTGTGTATCGTTTTTCTCTCTCGTGTGCATACAAATATATACAAGTATATATTTTTGAAGAAGCTACCAGCTAGTGCCTTTCTAAGGCTTTTGAGTTTGTGTTATGGGTTTACAAAACACATGGCCTCAGAAGAGTCTGGAGATTTATTTATAATTAAGTTAATGTTGTGGTTGATGATGAGATGATGTTGGTTGGTTGATGATTATCGAGGAAATTGATGATGATATAATTCAATTCATATATCTTATATGTTGTTGTTGTCTTCTTGTGTGTGTGTGTGTGTGTGTTTGATAATGATGATGCAAATGATTGATAACCTCAAACTGTTTCTTCCTTTCATTCATTCATTACTTTCAACATGAATGTTTTTCGCATTCATGGATTAAATTCATTCAATTAAATTTCATTAACTTGATTCTGATGCTACTCCCAAGTTGCTAGTACAACTTTGGCAAATCATAGCGACATGTGTGATCATTGTGGTGGTCATCATAAATCTAAGCGTCATCATCCTCCTCACCTAATCCGTCCTCGGAATCGTCACCATCTAATTCGCCCTCTCCATAGTCATCGTCTTCATCATCATCGTCGTCGTCGCCGTCTTCATCGTGCTTGAGACTATCGTCATCCTCATCATCCTCTTCACTATCATCATCTAAAGCATCATGATCTGGATCATTGGAATTTGATTCTTCGTCACCGTTTTCAACTTTTTGTTTCTTTCCATTTCGGTTGCTGTTCGAATGTTTTGTTGAATCATCTGTCAAATTTGAATCCTCTGAAGCTAACTCGGCTGCAGACCTTTTAGATGTAACATCTTTATTAGGCGTTGTCTTGGTTGTTGTGGTAGTTGTTGAGTCTGTTTGTTGGTCTCCATCCGAAGCAGCTTCTTTGGTTAGTGTTTCTGTGTTATTATTTTCGGTGGTTGCTGTTTCCTCCTTGAGGTTTTCGGTTTCTTTTGTGTTTGTTGGTGCTGTGGCCGTGGCCGCGGATTCGCTAGCAACTGCTGACATTTTCTTGTTTGGTTGGTCTCTTTCTTCTTGTAACTGGTTGGTTGAAAAGAATTGAGTGGTTGTTGTTGAGGTTAAATATATATCTTTACGTGTACGCGTTAATATGTATATGTATGTATGCAAGTATGTAGATAGCTAAGTTTATCTAAGTATTAATAAGACGGTTGTTTGTCCTTCTAGTTGTCGTTAAGTATGGTCGTCCGAGTGTCTCGTTTGGTGTATCGTTTATATCCAACCGTCCGTACCTTTCTTGCTGGTTTTGGTGGTGTCGGTTTGGTGGTGGTAGTGGTGGTGGTTGTGATGATGATGATGACGATGATGATGATTATGATGGTGTGTGTGTGTGTGTGCGCGCGGCTAGCTTGCCCTATGTGTGGATGCAATAGCGAGTGTACATATACTCTCTCAACAATATTTGAGATATACGAACAACGCAAGTAGTGAAGACGAATAAGAAATGACTGTGCGTGTGTTTTCCTATGTGTGTGTGTCTCTGCCCCCCTGCTTCTCTATGAGTATGTCTGTCTGGTATGTGAATCAGTGTGGCGCAAAAATTCTATAGTGCGGCTGTGTGTCCTGAAGTCGCAATTGGTTTGACTGACTAAAGTATTGGGCGCCGATCGAGTGCCGTCGTCGTCGTCGTGGTTGCTTCTGCTTGTGCTGCCGCCGCTTCTGTCGTTGGCGTCGCTATTGCTATGCCTAATGTTAGTGCGAGTTTCACTCTTGTGCCAAGAGTGAGTCTCCGTCGCTTCTATGGGCTTTTTGTGTGTGTGTGTGTGTGTGTGAGCGAGTGCGGAATAAAAACGCGGATTCTTCCAGCAGAAGCAGCGTTGCCGCGTTGAGCGTGTATAAGCATTCGGCTGCTTTGTCGCTCTCGCGACTGTTGATTGTGATAGCGGCAGCGGCGGCGGCGTGCACACAGGCGATTGCTGCAGAAGAGGCAGCACCACAAACTCAGCTGCCTCACCAGCTACTTTGTCCGTCAGTCAGTCGCGCTGCTTGCCTGTCGTCGACGTGCTCCTCGCCTGCGCTCGCAGCTCGATTAGTCCGTGAGGCTGTGCGTGCGTCAGGCAAGTTGCAGCGAACTCCATGCAGCGTTCGTCTGCTCAGCCGCCGCACTCCCAGTCCACCCGGCAACTCAACTGACGGCAGCTCGCCGGTTCGCTGGCAGTCAGCTCGACGAGGACGCCGACGTCAATTGAATTGCACCAACTTTGTGTGCGTTGGTGCGCTTGCCTGCAACTTTTTCTCAACTTCAACGGGGCAAAAGTTCGGCCACTAGCGCGCCGAAATTCCCCCATTGAAATTGCACACACACAGGAACACAGCCTCTGCTCTTATTCTTCGGCGAGTTCAGCTTGCTCGCGCTTTCGTGGTGGAAGTGTGTGTGTTGGCCAGAGTTCTGTGCCTCCGCCGCTTCCACTTCCTTGGCACAAACGAGCTGCGAAAGTTCGCTGAGGGGACACCCACTCGGCGCTGGGGGAAAGGAAGGAATTGCAAGTTCGCAACGCAAAGTATAGCGAGCAGGACGAGCAAGGCAAAGTAGGAGGAGGACGTCGAACGAGCCAGCGAACGAACGAACGAACGAGCAAAGAGGAAGCTGACGACGACAACGACGTTGAGAAGGAGAAAAGTTGAGCTGATAGTTGAGTGTTATGCGCCTGGCAAACCTCTTGGACGAGCTGCTGTTGCGGCCGTCGTCGGATTGAACTGTGAAACGTCGACTCGATTCAACTGCGACAACGCGGCAGGAGCAGCAGCAACAACTGCAACTGCAGGGGCAGCCAACTTGATCGCTGTTATTCTTCGGCGTTGCACGGTGGTGCTAGTTGCTGGCGGTGGTTGCTGCTTTCGTTGGCGAAGTTAGGCAAAGTAGCGCCAAAGTCCAGGCAACAGCCAGCCAGCCAGCCGGACGGTTCGAGAAGGGAAGGGAGAGCTGGAACGCGCGCGTTTGTTTCAGCTCCGGCAAGGAAGCGAGAGCTGACTCGAGCTCGTGCGCACGTTTTGCGCCCGAATTTCACGGGGGCAGCTCGCTAAATTAGCACGGCAGCCGATTCTCAGATGGAGGCAAACGTGCGGCTGGACCGGCCGGCTGGACGGGCAGTCGAGTCGGGGGGCTGGTGTGGGGGAGAAAACGTGTGTGTGTGTGTTTGCGCCGACGCCGCGCACAAAGCGTTGCTTGACTGCTGACTGACTGACTGAGCAGTGACTCCCTCATCCAGCAGCAGCAGCCATCCAGAAGCCCAGATAAAAGCAGTTTCGCGCAAAGCGCAAACAACTGCCAGCCCAATGGTGCGGGTGGGCGGGCCGGCCCTGTAGGCACGCCCCTGTAGAAACTCCGGTCCCTAAGCCGGGCCTCCGCATTTGAACAGGCAGAAGTACCGACTCTCGCCGGAAAGGCGTGGCAACCGTGTGTTCGACCCAGCAGCACGCCACTCGAAGCGCAAGGAACCACCACTGGCTAAAGCCATTACTTTTGCCTCCCGCCCCATTGAATGGGCCTGTAGCAGCAAATCGTCGCGGTCGCTGCGCCGCTTGAAGCTCAATTTGCGGCCATGAACTCAAGCCAAAGGGACAGAGAAAGAGAGAGCAACCATTTGGAAGTTTCATTTGGAAGTCCCATTGGAGCTGCTTTTGCTGTTTGCCGCTGCCGCTTCCAAAACTTGCCAACTCCTCGGCGCTGCTCTAATCCTCTGTATTGTCGGCGGCAGCAGCAGCATTGTTGGCGCCACAAAATTCGCCGAACAAGCCAGCGAGCGAGAACCTCACCAGCAACGAGGTTTTGCCCGGCGTGGGGGTGGGCAACCTCCTTGGGGGTGGCGAGAAGATTCACGTTTGTGCCCACTGACTCGTCGTCGATGGGCCATCAGCAATGGCTAATGCCGCTTCTACTTCTCACGATGTTTGTCGCCACTCGGCGCGCCTCACGCAGGAATTGCGATTGCAGCCTCTCCTAGCGAGCGAAAATGGAACTAGTTTAGTTCAATTTCGAGCCGATGGCCGGCGCAACTCGTCGATTTTCACTAGGCCAAAATATGTGCGCGCAAATTTGTGGCGCTATAGTCGCCGCGAGTTGCGACGTTCGACTATTGAATTTGGGGCTCCAATTTTGATTGGGATTTACCAACGAATTGCCCTGAGGCTATTTAAAATTTTCCAAATTCAATCTCTGACGAATGTCGTGACAATTTGCTCGGGGAACATAACCTTCGAGTGTTTCTTGGATGCGGGGAGACTTGACAATGACTAGATTCAATATAGAGTCGCCAAATGATTTAATCGCCATTTTTGTCCAGACTTCAGCACGAGATTGAGTTTCGAAGTTTAATCTCGAAGATTTGATGGAGGTGGCGACTATAAACTCAATTGAACTTGTTGTCAACATAGGACGAGATACGATAAGACTGCAAAGAATGCAATTCATCACCAAGACACAACAAGTTTATGCCGACTTGTTGTAGTCACTGGCCATGATATTAGTTTTTGCCCTCGCAGCCTCTTGAAGTGTTTCGCAAATCAATGCACCAGTCATCCATAGTGTGTTGAAATTAAAATCGAACTCACTTACTCAAGGAGTTGTTATGTCTGTTTTTCTTTGCTTTAGCCCCCTTCGATAAAATCAAGCGGCAAGTTGGTGTTTATATTGTTATTATTACTTCCTGAAGTTCAACTTGAATTGTTTTTCGTCATCTCTGTCTACTCCAAATCGCTGTTGTGGTCCTCCAATTGAATTGAATTGAATTGTAAATGTGCGGTGGTTATATTGTATGGGGCGGCGGCGGCCAGAGGTTGGGCGCCACTCGAGCAAGTTTGTTGACTGTTGGACTTAGTTGCTCACTTTGAATCTCGATTCTCACACGAAGCTGATGTGAGTGACTCACATCAGCTTGGAACGTGCAAACGGGAGCTACAATTGACTAAATATATATATATCAAATAAACTTCATGCTATTGGATTCGAGTCAATCAAGCGAAAAGCGGCGCCACTCGACGTTTATTATTGTCATTTTCGGCATCACCCCACGAGAGTTCAGTCCGCGACCTTGCCTACGCCCCACCCCACCCCCTTTTGGTGGCGAAATCGGCCAGCAAAAAGGAAGATATGCGCCCAGCGAGAGATAAACTCACCTAGGAGTTCATCATCTATCATTACGAGCAAATTGTGTGTTTCATTACATGCGCGCGCTAAGTAAATAAACTCGCCTCGAATTTAATATCAATCGACTTCTCCACTTAAACTCAAGTGCTTATCGGCGCCGCCGTCGCCGTAGCTGAGAGTTCCAATTATTCGCTTGGTTAGGCTGAACCAATAACGACGAGGACGGGCGAGCGAGTGTATTTATTTAGCGTGGATACACATCGATTACTGTTATTGCTGGGTACCTATCGCGCGCACCTAGCGAATTTCTCTCTCTCTCTCTCTCTCTCTCTCTCTCATACACACGCAGGACTAACTGAGTGAATAAATCGCACACAACAATCGAAAATCCCATCTGTCATGGCCATTCGTGGGCGCTAATGGGACGAGAACCCATCAATCGAATTGCATTTGTCGTTGTTAACTACTATTAGCTTGTTAGTGGGACTAAATTTGGCATATTATCACCATGAGGCATCTGGCGCAGATTTTCCGCTCAATGGTAGCCCAGAAACTCGGCCGCCGTCCGGTATGGTCCAGTCGAGTCTAGTTATAATGATGGTGATGGCGAGTATAGTTTTTTGCCAACTAAGTAAGTGATCCGCCGCTTCTACTGTCGGCGTCGCCACTGCCGATATTGGTGTCAATTGTCGCCACTCATATACTTGGCTGGAGCTCATTATCATAATAAGTGACAAGCAATTGATATGCGTAGAGTGGACACGTTGCTTGGGAGTGACACCCGAAAAGAATGGGAAGGTTTTTCGCTACTTTGTCGGAAATTTGCAGGCAGTTTGCTTGGTTAAACAGTATTCACGTTTTCTAGGCGCGAGAACCGCGATTCATGATATAGTATCGACCTCTAAAGAAGCAACAACTTGAGGCTCAATAACAATTGAAATCGAGAGTACATCATACAAAAGTAGGCAACTTCCTCTGCCATTCACACACTATTATTCCCGCTCTCCGCGACGGACAACCTCAATGGCTCGATACTTGAAAGTTCGAGTCGAGTATAATAGTTGATTTGGTGCCAGTGAAGCGATAAACGAGGAGTGGGGCTATGATTATGATGATGTAGTCGTGGTTGTTGATGTTTCGCGGAGGCCCCTCATTGTGTTCCAAGCTCCGTTCGCCTCAGATGGATTAAGTTGTACCTCTCATCTGGCCGACACGAGGATCACCATCAATATCATCATCATCATCATCGTTAGCATCGGCAGCGGCAGCTAATAGCAACTACTTAAGACTACCGACGCGTAAAATATGGACACACAAACTATATAGTACCAGTCCGATTGCCATTCTCCTTCTGTTGGTGTCAAATGGGGGCTAGAATTCAAGTGGCAACTTGAGGTGAGCCAGTTTATCGAGTGGCTTTTTTGCACTCTAATCCATATAATGATATCGGTAAACGTTCACGAGCAGAGTAAATAAGTTGGCGGCTTTTCGATTGAAAGGAAGTCTCTGGTTTTGGGGGGTGAAACTGCTACTTAATGCACTGGTGTCCTCTCCTCCTCTAGGAGACCAAAATCTCTCTCCCTCTCACTCGAGGAGAGTCAATTGTTTAGGTGGAGCAGAAAATACGCGTACAATTTTGTATCCGAGTTGATCAAATTGAATCAAGGGGACGCGAGAAACTGTTCCCCGAGTACAACTATAATGTCATTACAAACTACCACTGAGGAGTATTTAACATTTACATTAACAACGAGTAGTTCTCCTCGAGCAGCCAGCGATAGGAAGTCTTTCTCAACGCACCCAATCGACAAACAATTGAAGGGAACTCTACCCCCCCCCCCTCCGCCGAACCAGCGCGAACTGCCCGAAAACTACCAAATCGATCTCCCTTGAAGGTAGCGCCACTCCTCCGAGGAGCCAATCAAATGGCTGCTTCCAGGACATAGCAACAACAACAGCCAGGAGGAGAAACCTCAATTCAATCAAAAGTGTATATCCATCATAAAGGGCCGCAGACGACGAGGATAGAAAGAACATGAGATAAACTGGCCAAGTGACTAAACTGGATTTATCATCTTTAACATGGCCGCTGGCTCTTCACTCAAATAAGTTGGGTGCTGATGATGGGAAATAAATTACAATGATAATGGAATAAATTTGTCCTCCTTTACAACTCAATTGGGTTGCCGCCTCTGAACAGTAGGTAAATACTCCTAAATAGAGTGTCCGATTTCTGTGTGCCCTCGACGGTAGCGGCATTATGGTTCATTATTCTTTCAATTCAAGTCTATGAAGTGTCCTATGTTGTTATTGTTGGAAGCCAATTTGTCGCCGACTAGTACAGTCGGCAACCGCTGAAAGGAGGAGCAAAGTAAACCAAGTCCATCGCGATGATGATAACGAGCAAGATAATGCACTCAAATTTGACAGCTCTATTCAGTAAGCAAGTGATTACCTGTATTTTTGAAATTGTCCGCCGCTCGATGATAGATAGTGCCGCTCAGTAGATCACAGTTCCTCCACCCTCCCCAATCTTCCATATCTCACGGATTTCCAAAACAATGCTAGCCACCACAAGTTGGAACTTCTCCTGAGGGTAACTCAATTTTACCGACACAAGGCTATTGAATAAAACTGTACTTAATCAATGCTAATTTATTCATTGCAATCGCCACTCTTGAGTTCTGCCAAAGATTCGCCACAATGATGAATCAAAATGAGAATTTAATTCGTCAAACGAGAGTTTCCATGTTCTATTGCCTATAATGGCCACTAGCTCGCGTTGACGCGCCCCACTGCCGGTTAACGCCCTTCGATGCAATGACAGGCCAATTATAACGGACCAAATGACAAATTGACGAGAGGAACTAAATTATAACTAACGAGAGAGAATTGGCATTACAACATCCAAAATAGAATGGGGCCAATTTGAAAAACAAAACTCAATTGTTGATCGGTGAGGCGGAAGTTGCCGATGGCATGAAATTAAGTGAGCGTTTTTTCACATTGTTCTCCGCTGGATTTATTCAGTGATGACAATGCGAGCTGAAACGAGCAAAAGTTCCGACTGCATGATAATGAACTTCAGGAAATTGCTCCAATTGGATTGCAAAGCTTTCGAATCACCCAATTTAATTAGCTTGACTACCCTGCTCACCAACGTTGCGTAGCTAATTACTTTGGCCACTTTATAGAGCTCCACACATCACCATTGTTTGCTAATTAGTCTTGTTATCCTTGCCTAATTATGACAAAAGAAGACGACCTGTCCTAGCTTCAAGCGCCAAGTTGTCCTGTATTTCGAGAAATCTGTAGAGCAAATGGATTCGAATTTCGCGCGCGCAACACGCGCAAAAACGAGCCCGTGATTCGCTGGGTCCCTCGGTTGTCAATCACCGTGATTTCATTTGTCACCGAAATTGTACTTGATCTTCGAGCAGCGATAAAAGATCTTATAGTCCTCCTGCTATGACTACTCTTGCTACTCTACGAGTTAGTTTATCATATTTGTCGAACGGTTTATTTATTTGTCATATTTGTAAAACATTATCTACCACCAACGATTATATTATTAACTCAAGCGTTAAAAACGATAGTATTGTAGCTCGAAGAATCTGAATCCCTTGTACCTGTACAAGCGCTCCTAAGATGAACATCAAGTTGAGGCCGAAGACGAGACCCTTGGCTCAAGTACCTCTAGATAAGCATCATTATTTAGGAATTAACTATCTGTTAATTCTAAACGAACAACATAATCAGCATCATCATGAGCAGTTGAGATACCAATATGTTGGCAGCGCCGGGAGCTTCAGCATCAGCTTCGGCTCCAGCAACAACAATAATAATAATAACATCTAAATCAGCTACTAATCATTGGCATCATCTTAATCTCATAGTCTGAGGAATTAGTCATCTACATAGCGGCTAATCCCTTCCTACAAATTAGTCGACTCAGACTAACTCCCCAGACGAGGACAGCAATCGGCCGAGTTGCAATGGATTCGCTAGTGTGTTCACGTTCAATCGTGAGAGAATGAGGAATTATTGTGAGGAGAGGTCTGTCTGCCTATAATGGTTTGAGGATTTGAAAAGTTGCTCTGCGCATGCTCCCCACCTCCAGAGGATTGGTGTTACTGTCAGCGCCTCCCATACAATGACGTACAAATTCAATTTCTATTAACTATCGAGTTTACTGGTGGAGGCGGTAGTGGTCGTGGTAGCAGCACCGATAGCGATTGAGTAGTTCCACAAACGCGCACGTGAATTCACTAGGACAGGGAAGTAATCAGATAAGATTATACCCAATTCGATTCAATTCAAACCATCAATCAGTCGAATGTTCCGATCAGTAGCGTCAAGAACTGAAAGTTTTCATCATATAACTAGCACATAAGTCTGATTAGGATCATTATTTTGAATACTGAATTCACGAGCTAGTAAATAAATTCAGTGCCAATCTCAACCATGAACATCAATTTCAAAGACGAATACGACCACAAATCTTATCGAAGTTCACAAACCATACAACCACCAATGAGTTTGCATCGAGCTAACGAGGATCTCAACCAGAATCATATTAATCACGGCGACAACAAATCGATCAATATGTCCTCATTTACGATTGACCACTTATTGAATCCATCATCATTGGATTTTATGAACCCTTACATGTTGGAATCTAACTTCAGTGACAGACCGAGAAAGACCCGCCGAAGTCGAACCTCATTCACCACACTCCAATTACATCACCTCGAGAAGTTTTTCGAGAGAATTCATTACCCGGACGTTATCCAGCGCGAGGAACTAGCTTATCGCTTGGAGCTCAGTGAGGCAAGAGTCCAAGTTTGGTTCCAAAATAGGCGAGCTAAGTACCGGAAGCGAGAGAAGGAGGTTGGAAAATCCGAAACCAGTTCACCCTGCTCCGGTATATCGCCAATAAGTGAGCATTCTAAGCAACGCGAGCTACAACAGCAACACTGCGAAGGAGGCGACACAACTATCATGTCAAATCCAAATCTTCACCAACAGTTTAACCACCATTCAGGATCTCAGACTAGCTCGAACCTGATTCAAAAGTTGAGCTCACCCTCGACCACAAGCGCAACCATCAAACCAGAGACGACAGTCGCAGCTGCACCTGCAAATTCCCTACTCAAACCCCAACATCAACGAATTCAACAGAGCCCCTTTCAAGCTTCCAACTCGATTGCTAGACAATCTCAGCATTTTGCCATGTTATCTCAGCAGCAACAACAGCAACAATCACACCGAAGTCACATGTTGAATGTTCAACAATCACAGAATTCTATGATGTACGACCTTCAGCAACACTACCAACATGGACAGCAATCAAATCCACACTTGGTGCAAAACCAATTACCTTTCATACCAGGAGTGGGCGATCCCATGAGCTCGGCGAGTGCTTATCAGCGCTATGTTCAGTCGATTACGGCAGCCTTTGCCGCCTCTTTCAATCAAACTCCCACAAGTTCAGCTTCACACTATAATTAGTAAGACTCGAGACCAGTATGACTGAATAAATGTTTTATATCAAAATAATTGAATATCGAACCCCTCTCATTTAACTCTAGATAATGTGTGAATCGAAAACAGAGATAGTGATTAAGTTGCCATGGGATCAGTATCATTTGTAAATGAGGTAAATTTAATGACTTAAGGTAATGATAATCCCTTTTGATTGTTGTTGTTCTCCTGGGTGTGCCTAGGTTTTTACATGAGATGAGAGGATATGTGTTGGAGCTTTCATTAAGGCGATTTCGGGGGTACTTAGGCCTCGATGGCTGGCGCGGCTCCTGTGTCGATTTGGTTTGCCTTCTTGGCGAGAGCGTGAGGACCCAGGCCCCATTTTCTGGGATAGAGATCTCTCGCCATGAGGACACGTTTGATTTTGGCAATAAATCCGTGATCACAGGTTTTCATAGTGGTAGAGGGCATAAAAGCATAAGCTAGGCAAACAGCTTCTCCTTTCGTTGTGATAACTACAATCTCTTCACCTCTCTCAATGCCATCGTCGAACCTAAGTATTCCTGGCAACATAATTTGAGCTCCATAACATATGGAATTTACCGAACTATCTTTCACCATGACTCTCTTGTGTCCTGTAAGCAAAGATTCCAGTGGTTTGATTACACGTCTCAGATAGGATTCATCTTGAAAATTGTCAAATAGCCATTGAGCGTCGAGAACGTCATGCATGGTTACCAAGCCGTCTGATTCTGAATGTATACCCGATCTAACACGACGCAATTCTTGCATTACACCGCCGGTTCCAAGGAGCAAACCTAAATGTTCGCAAAGAGTCCTAATGTAAGTTCCAGCTTCACATGATACCCAAAAGACTCCCATTCCTCGTTCTGGATTGTACTCTAATAGTTTTAGTTCATATATTGTTCTGACACGGAGTTGTCGTTTAACTGCACAAATAAGTGGTGGTCTCTGGAAACAAGGACCTGTGAGCTTCTCAAGAGCCTTCTCGATCTTCTTGTTGGTTAGTGGGACAACTTGAGTTAGTTTGAACACAGCAACATACTCTTTACCAGCTCCCTGCTGGGATTTGACCAATCTTGTGGCATCCTCAATGCAAACAGTCAAGCAACCCGTAACTTTGGGGTCAAGCGTTCCCGAGTGACCGGTCTTCTCGACACGCAACAGTCTCTTGATCCAGGCAACAATTTCGTGAGAGGATGGATTTGCAGGTTTGTCCAAGTTAATAACTCCAGCTCTAATATAATCTCTGAGAGCCCTCTTATGTGGCGAACATCCGAATGGTAGTGGAGTGTAGTGTTCGGTTCTGACGTGCATCTTTTCCACGTCCTTCGTTAGGTATAATTGGTCGTCCATTTCGGGATAGTTTTGGAATTCTTGGGCTCTAATAGAGTTAATTTAGTTTAGCTATTACATAAGCCAATGTAAATATCAGGTGTTTTCCTCGACGGAATTCGTATCAACACAACGAGAGGCTTAGCAAAAACTTTCACCTCGTGCAAGCGAAGACCACAACACAGGTTACGGAGAAAGCACATGTTGATGCACTGCAAACAAAACCAACATGTGCGAGCGGCATGAGTTCATTGGATGCGAACGCATGCGTTTGGCTGCCTAGTCGAATGGCGCCAAGTTTGAACGAATTTTTTTACAGCGATTGCAAGTTTTAAATTGAAACGGAAGTCGAAATCAAGCAAATTAATGTGCACTAGAGAGAACAATTAAATACAATTGGTTTACTTTATTTGGTATAGTGGAAACGTGTATTCGATACGCTCACAAATACACGAGCACAATTAGGCAGCCTCAGCCAACAATAATTTTAAATCTTTTGTCTGGTAAACTCCTCGTTTGCCTCGTCGCGGATGGGGCACTTGACTTCCGGATTTGTTTTCATGATGATTGTTATTATTAGTGATGACTTTAACGGCTTCTTTGTGCCTATTTGAGACAGTTTCTTTAACATTTTTTACATCACCGTCACTTCCGGTGGGATTTGATAGATGACTTGGCGGATGTTGTACACTTGGTTGCGCTGATGATGGTTGTCTCCTCGCTCCATGTTTACCTTTGCTATTCTTATTCTTCTGCTTCTTTTTCCTGCCCCCATTCTTATTGATCTTCTTAGGTCGTAAAAGTTGACTATTGTTACTGGTTCTAGCTGTGGCATTTGTTGAGTTTGATCTAGTTAGTTTATAGCCATCTACATCCATCATCGGCTGTCCAGCCGCCCGTCCAAGTTGATACCTGAGGATATTCCGATATCTTGTCATATTAAATAGCTGACGTTGATTAAATGAGTGTGCTACTTTGCATGATGGGCCACTTGTTGGTTGTAGTTGTTGGTTGGTAGTGTTTGTACTGCTGGTGTTGGTCTGGTTAATGGTTGTGTTGTTATTGATTGTGGGTAAAAGCTCTTCATCTTCGAATTCTTGATCCTCCTCGTTTTCATCACCAGAGTCTGCGTTATCGTTGGCTGTTTCGTTTAAATAAGCTAATGATTCCGCCAGAGCCTCAGGGATATCAATCAATTTATTTGCAGATGGGAATAGTTTTGTGGTTGTTGAAATCTTATCTAATTTCCTAAAATGATAACACCTCTCGAGTTCTATTGAAGCGTGCGAGCCGTCACGTTTCACAATGTCTTGCCCAGAAATTGGATTGCCATTAGTGTCGAAGCCAAGGAACCAGCTTGAGTTTACCTTTGATTGGTACTTGTGGAATATATGGTCCACTGTTATTTCCTTGAATAGGCAATTAGTGCTATTTCCGTTGACCTAGTTTTTGTGGTTGTGCCCGACGTCGACACCGTCAAATGATGATCATGTCCAAAAAGTGCGTGTGGTATGGGGAAAAAGTGTGACATCATGATGATAATGATGAAGATAAACGCAATGGACCCACGTTTAAGTGGCGGTGGTAGATAGAGGAGATATGAGAGAATATTTGTTAGTTGATGTGGAACATAAATTTGTCGTACTGTTTCCATGGGCATTGATCGAGTATCAAGGCGGGAGCAGCCAAGTGGCAATAAAAAGGCTCCTATGATGTCCTACCCATGCAAAGCTGGCGCGGACTTGACGCGACAGGTGAGTTGACCAGCCGTCGCCAGACAAGCGATGGTCAAATCCGATAAGATTGTCAGAGGTTATGTAACTTTTTCACTTTAAACTTTTACTGCCCCAAAATCAAAGATGAAATTACCGACATTTGGCTTTTAGAGAGGAAAGCTGAGTCGTCTAACGTCCGCGACTCCACTCGTTGAATGTCAATGTCAATTATCAGATGTTGACTGCAGAGATAAGGACATCTTCTATCGGTGAGTTTCAAAAAGGAAGCCAAATTCTCAACGACGACGTCCGACTTACGTAATCGTCTCGAAAGACATTAAAATACACCGAAAGAGAGATAGAGCTACGTCACAATTGAAGCAAGGGAAATCCCCGCTCGAAAGGTCTCCTCTTTGTCTGAGTTCGACTTGAGAATTCAACAATTCGATTGATACCAGCGTTGAGCTCGTATGTTTAGACTCGGCTTCAAGTTTACGACTCTCTCCCCTGTTAGCGAGTTGATAACAAAGTTCGAAAAGCTCTAATAGCCGATGATAATCATGAGCGCAACAAGTGAGGGCAATCAAGCAGATTGTTTGTTATGACGGCGCGAAGTAAGAGGCGAGAGAGAGAGAGAGAGAGAGAAGGAGGATGATTCGATTGATTGCCCTCTCGACACCTTCTTAGGGTGGTAATTAAACAAACTGGAGGCGCTATTGTGGGTGTTGATAAGTTGTGCTTTAGATTTATAACCGCATATTCTAATTGTATCAGGAAGATAGTCTTAGGGTTCGGATTATATATCTTGTCTTAGCTGTATTATTTGCTTTATATATCACATTTACACAAACACATTCTCTGATTCTCTAATGATAATAATTCAGGTTCTTGTTGTTGTTTTCTCATTTGACTTCCTCTGATGATCCATGAATTTTTATCACAAATTAATGAGATTAATCCCTTGGATATTAATATGATGATGAATCTCAACCTTCTTTGCCACTCAATTTTGATCACTACTATTCATGTTCATATATTGTTTCTCGAAGTCTTCAATCATAATTAGGTAAAATAAGGTCGTTGTTGTTGTTGTGGACTTTCTCATTCATGCTCATGGTCATGTAATAACGTTAAAACTAAAACCATCAGTGCAAAGCCACCAATTAAACTCAAACTCTTGCCAAAACGATTCTTCTCGTAAACTTGGTCTCCTTTTGGTTGTAAAATTTCAATAAACACAATATACAACAGGGTGCCAGTCGCGAAAGATTGTAACAATATCATCGCCGGATCGTTTGGGTTCAAATTAAGCGAACTTTGCGCAACTACAACCAATATAATACCAATTGGCGACATAATACTAAAGATACTAATGTGAACCAGAGTCCAGAAATGCGAATTCAACGTTGCGTTGAATAGCTCCAATCCAACCACCGCGGCGATGATCAATTTGTGACAACTAATTGCCACGAAAATGGTCCAAACTTTCTCGATGCTCCCCTGCGATCCGATGGCAACTCCGTCGAAAATTGCGTGAGCTGCAAAGGCGGACACAATCAATAAGCCACGAATAAACTTGTACAATTCAGTGCCGGACTTTGAGGTTTTTGACGTAATGGAAGCTTGTCTCGAGCACATGAAACCGCCGCCTCCGTCTCCGCCAAATCCCACGCCGGGAACCCCGCCGCCGCCGCCGCCACTGGATACAATGATTCCCGTTGTGGACGAGGAGTTGCCGACATTGATTGTGGATCCAGTGGTACTTGTTGAACCAGTGATGAGTCCATCGTCGTTGGTGTTCCGCGAATCGAGGGTGGCTCCTCTCTGGTGCTGGTGCTCAGCATCACGATTTGTGTAGCCTATGATCGAGGGACTTCCATATCCGTCGGCCAAGTTCAAGTCCGTATCACATGGATGCTCGTGGGTGTGGTTGTTGATGAAACGAACCATCAACTGCTCGACGATATACATGAAGAAGAAGCCACAACAAAGTACGATTTCCAAGTAAGGTGCCTCACTCTCATGGTGATGCTGGTGCTGGTGTTGATTCTGTTGCTCGTTATTGGTTGGCACGTGTTGCATATGCTCGTGTTGGTGTTCCCTGGCTGACTTGTAATTATCATGAGCCTCGGGGATGAGGTGACAGAATGCAGTTGCCATCAAAACTCCGCCGCCGCAGTACATGGCATACTGAATGTAGCTTTGTTTTAAGATAATCCTCACAGGTAAGTAGCCGCAGGTTAGGGTGATTAGGAAGAGCACAATGCTGGCCACAATTTTCGTTTGAGATACTTGATCAGTTAAGATGGAGTCGAGGCCGGCGCTCGAGTTTGTCGTTGGGTTTGACATATTTTGCTGTAACTGTTGCTCGTAGGCCTCTAATTGATCGTGTCCATCCAAGTCGGGCAGGTTACTCGTGTTGGTCGTCAAGATGGTTGCTGTTAAATTATTCATTGTTGAGGCTAAAAGTTGCGCCATTTGAATGGGAACAAACTCGCTTGAGGGCAGCTTAATAATTATGAACTCCAATCAAGTTCATGAGCTCAGTGAATTGCACTATGAGATTTCCGATTCTCGTGTGGTGAAAATTCTAAGGATATTATAAGTCTAATAGGCTAGTGGTTTTTGGAATTTCAGTCTTCAACTTGGAAGCAGGAATATAATTGTCGACGTCGATAATGATAATGTTGATGTTGATGTTGATGTTGTCACTGTGATTGTTGTTTTGCTAACCAACTAAAAGTCGACACAAACACACAGTCATACTCACACGACAAAGCCTTATTGAGAGGTTCTAATTAATACAAACACAGACGCAAGATGGAAAAAAGGCTAGCCGCGGATGGATGTCTTATGCATTCACAAAACTATCGTTCTCGGTCTTGAGGGAAACGAGAGAGTGCAGAGAGCAACAAGTGGCGATATGAGAGAGCCACCAAAATAGTTCAATATCTGTGTGATCTGCGTGCTCTTGCTTGTGCTATTGACTGCCTCTATCTGTATCTATGTCCACAACAACCTCAACAACTTCAACAACCACAATCAGGATCAGCTGCCGCTGATGATGATCGATAGGAGCACCACCAGCGAGCTTGCTGATGTGAGTCCAACTGGAGGTTAAATACACACACAATTGTTTCGCTAGCTCTATTATCAGTGGCAGGCTGATCTAGTGGACGAGGAGGCGGAGGCAACAAGTGGTTAAGCCTCAGCAATCACAACGAACAAATATCGTCATCCTCGAGCCTCGAACTCAGCCACACAACATCAACACGCTCGGAATTAATTTCTCTCGCTGCTCTTTTGATGATGATTATGATGATCAGGGACTCTGATTTTGATCTCATTATTCTTATTAATTAAATCTTAATCGTCAATAAGTATGATGCTCATGAGTGCCGATGTGCCTCGTGCGTCGCCACATTTAACTTTGGCGACTTTAGAAACACGTCAGGTAGAGGCGGCGGCAGCGGCGGCTGCAACAAGTGGAACGTAAACAAGCACCAATTCGTTACGATCGATACTGTGGGATGCAGGACGAGCGCCTGACAGCCGCCCGGAGCTGCCTATCAAATCCAAATGGATTATCATGCCCAATGAAATGATGAAAACACACACAAACTCGCTAACTTTCGCTAATTGATTTTGCAATCGCAATTTGAATCTAAATTCGCCTTGCTGTCACTCGCTGGCTGGCCACATAATACACCCGGCGTAACCAACTCAATCATCCGCTAGCTGTCAAAATCGTCATCTAGTCATTGACTCGCTCGCTCACTTAACCCAACTGAACGACAGGTGCAAGTCACCAGAGCGACGACGACGACGACAACACCGACAAGCGAATGAACTTTCACAGGTAATTTCTCTATCCAACTCTTAAAACACACCAACAGGCCGACCTGATTAGTTGCGCCGCTCCTAGACTGTTGCTCTTTTAGCCGCCGCCTCCACGGCCTACGACAGCAACGACAACAACAACAGAAGGCAACTAGTGCCGAGTGAGTGGCTAAATTCGAGTGGCTGTTGTTGTTGTCACAGTCGATTCTAGTTGGCTATTGGAGTCGATTTGGGCGCTCGCTTTGGCCAACGCAATCGTGTGAGCAATTTAAAAAACCAACTTTCGCTCTAGTTGTTTTATTCTCAGCTCAACTCAACTAAACTCGGCTTCGCTCAGCCCAAGTCAATTTAAACTAAGGTGTTTGCCTGTGAGCTAAGCAGAAACAACAACAATAACAACCTGCGGAGTGTCAACAAGAGACTCCACACTGGAGGACTCGCCTGGCGAACACCAACGCCGAGGGTGGGTTTGGTTCGCTCTGCTCTCGCCTGTTGCCGGGCGAGAGGAGTCTCGAAATAGCCGCGAGCTTGTGCAACGCCGGGGCACTCGCCACTTCCGGCCATTCGCGTGAGGCGCGCCGCCGGAAGAGGCGACGCAACATCAAAGTGGTGAACTTGAACGACCAAACGAACGATAAGAACGCGACAAAGGGAAGAGAGAGAGAGAGTTTGACTTTGAACTTATGAAAACTCTATCAGGCTGCCGCTGTGGTTGGTGTTTTTATTATTACGCCCAACTCTTTCCTTTGTTTGCCGCCGTCAAAGTTTGGCGTTTGCTTTCACGCCCCCAAACAATCATCAGTTGAACTCGTCGTCGTCGTCTGATTCATAGGAGACGCAGAGGGCAACTTTTTGTCACGTTTGTCGTCATAACAAGTAGTTGCTTTAAATGGCAGCGCAAGGGGACGGCAAAAAAGCTCTTCACCCGTTTGAATTTGAAGACGAAATGGAATGTAATTGGAAGCCTCGGCAAAAATAAGGCGCCCAACTTGGCAAAATCAGCGGTTAGCTGCATATTGGCCGCCAATTAGCTCGCCTCGGCTCTCCTCCTCCTCGCCTCGATTTGTCTCGCCTCGTCTGTCTGTCTGGCGCAAGTGAGCAAGTGAGCGATCGATCAGCTAGCTAGCTGGTGAATTTGCAACTTAAATCTGACGTCCTTTTTTAACCGACCAACTTGGGCTTTGGTGTCATGGCGCCGGCGCCGGCGCCGCCACTCAAGCGACATCCGCCGCCATGGTGACTCGAGTTACATCAACAAACGCTTTTCCGAGGAACCACTTAGACGAATGCACTTGACACTTTGGCTAGCTTGCCAACTCGCTAGCTGCTACAGTTAACTGCATCTCGCACGCAGGCAGGCACGCAATTACACACTCTCAAGGGGATAAAAATGACCACGTTTTAGCTACTTACTCTGGCCTCCAAGTTGCCCTGCCCGTCGAAGCAAATGTAGAGCTCCGTTAAGTTTGCGCGTAACCTGACCTCATTGTAGATGGCCGCCACCTTGTCGCCTCTCGCCTTCCTCCGCCGCCTCTTGGTGCTCGTGGGCGCAGGTAAGTGGGACGAGTTGTTGCCAATTAGCGTGCTCGAGTTGGCTGACAATTTTGGTGGCGTCGCCGTCGCGTTATTTTGCGCTTGATTATTATTATTATTCAAAATTGTGATTAATTCTTCACTTTTTGTTGCATTGTTGCTTGCACCTGAAATTAACCTTCTTATGCTTGAAGCCGAGCCACTCCTATTACCACTACTAACAACCGAATTCACTCGCTCAACATAAATTATCGTCGAAAGCTCATTGTTGATCAGCGCCTTGATCCTCGAGGACTCGTCGACGACGATTACCTGTTGCTCCTTTGTACTCAAAACTGGCCCCTTGCTCTTGATACTGAACCTTAAGTTGACTCTACTCATTGAGTATCTATTGTAAAGGATGTGATAATTTTTACCTAACTGAATTTCAATGGCTCTGGGCGGAAGTAGTTGTTGGTCTAGGTGGGAGTCGTCTTGTTGTAGTTGCGCCTCTGGATCGTAAGGCGGCTGTTGTTGTTGTCTTTGGTGTCTTGGTGCTGCTTGTTGCTGGTCTGGTGATTGCTGTGATAATTGTTGTTGTTGTTGTGGGCTGCATAAAATAAAATAACAAAAGGTGGTGAGCAAAATTAGCGACGGCGTCAGGAGTATCCACTTCTTAGCCTTTAGAAGCATGTAGATGGCTTCTCAACTCTTGCTTACATATCTCTCGGTGAGCAAGTGGTGAGCGTGTCCTTGCGAGTTGGGCTTGCTTTTTGTTAATTAGTGATTTCGTTCTTCTCTAATGAGGCTAAAAATGAGCAGGCAAATATCATTCATAATCAACCTGAACGTTGCGCGCGGAGCGACTTTCGACTTCTAATGGTCAGCGCGGCCACAGAAGCAGCGGAGGCGGCCGCCGCCGCCACCACCACCACTTGAGGAATCTTGCGAGTGAAGATGCTGAGCTTCGCGCACGCGCACTCCGCCCGACCGCAAGAGCAACGTGTTTCTGCTACGGGGCGGGCCGGCCGGCCAGGGGGAGGCCAATTAGTTCCTTCCCCCACAGAATCATGGCGCGCAATCAGGAATCCTTCTCGTGCGCATCGCTGCTTGGCATTTTGTGAAGTCAATTTAACGCGTGAGCAGCGGAGGCGGCGCATCACACGCAAATTGCGTCCGCTCAATCGCTCTTGGAAGGCCCAACAAGTGGGCGCCAAAATAAAGTGGCCGGCGGAATTTGCGCTCCACTTGCGAGGGGACGAAATCAATTATCAGAGCGAATGGATCAATCAGATTTTCTGGGCTTGACTCGGCTCGTTTTAGGGAAACTTTCACCCCACTTTCGGTGGCGCTCAACTCAGGAAGAGAAGT
>NW_027518913.1:37500-41666 GCF_043159265.1 Tasmannia lanceolata | reverse complement strand
TGAGACAAAAAAACTCCCCCTCGATCAATCAATTATTTCGAAATGTTTGGCTGGCTACCCACAGCCCAGGAATAATTGAAGGGATATTTTTGAAGAATATTGATGATGAAATCCGAAAGGAGTGGCAAAAGGAGAGAGAAATTGGATGGTTATGAAAGATCCAATCGTTTGGCCATCAAGGAGCAAAAGAGAGGATAAGATAAAAAGAAAGATCGATTGACAAATGACAAAAGGGAGATAATTTATGAGAGATGATCCATCTGTATCTAACGTATCAATTCAAAATATTGGGCCTAAAAAGATGAATTCTGTACTGTATTCCGAAATGTTCTGATATGTGTGATGAATACATACTTATTGGACTTCTTACTAATATGAAAGAATTGAGTTGAGTTCCATATGCATAAAAATAGTTTTGGTGGACAAAACTTGCTTCTTATTATGGTTGTTCCATATATGCCTGCTTGCTTGCTTTATTCTATAGGCCACAGTACAGCGGCATTACCAACAGAACGGGTGAAATAGAATCTAACATGATTTGCTCGAATGAACGTTCCGAAGAAACTTCGCTTATATTAAAAGTAAAAGGGGATTCCTGAGCTCCTTCCCTCATACTGAGAAAGAAAACATTCATTCTTCATCACAGTTTATTTCAAAATACTTCAATTGGTACACGCAAGAAATAGGCCGATTCGGCAGCTTTTTGTTCAATTTCTCGTGGAGTCAAATTCTCATCAGTTCGAGTCAAGGGGATAGCTCCCTGGCCTCTAATTTCCATATAAAGGACACGACGGGAATAAAGGCCCTCTTTAACTTCCATTCTGATCGACTGGATATCTCTCATAAGAAATCGAAGGAAGATTCGACGATTTATTCCAGGAAATCCCCAACGAAAAATACACACGACCCCTTCTTTTCTATCGAATCGATCATAACCACTACCCACATTCCACGAAATTGTGCACCACAAATAGGAACTAATGAACAGACCCGCGATCCCATAAAAAGACATCACGATCCCTTGTGGAAAAAAAATTATTTGCTGAGACGGGAATAAGGATATCAAATTCCTACCAAGATAACTGGAAGTTCCAACCAATAAGAATCCTAGCGAACCTAAAAAAAGGATAAAGGCCCAGCAGAAATTACTTGTTTTTCGAGACCCCGTTATAAGTTCTATCCATATACGTTCTGATCGCCAGTTCATACTAGATCCAGTTGCATTCTATTGGAATTGAGAGAATAAGCCAAATGAATTTGACTTTACCTTTTTGGCTCCCGAAGTAACTCTCATCAACTAGCACTATTATGATTGAACCCTTAGCAGTAATTCATCGAATTGGTTAGATATAAAATAATAACATCCCCTTCATATGATCCCATTATGTATATCTACATAACATATAGATACATTTACTTTCTATTTCAGATATAGATATCCGCCGATCTATTTTAAAACAGCTATACCCGCATATACATGCATTTATCCATAGATCATGTATCTGCATGCATAACATAACAGCCTTTTCCTTTTTATTTGTTATTTGTATTATTTTTGTGTTCGAGGGGAGCCACATATCGTACCATATTCCACTAAATAGGTATCTGTATTATGATCCAAGTCCAAGTGTTGAAATAAATTGATGAGATTTAGTCCCATCGGATCTAAACAATCTTGTTTTTTTGAACATGAAGAGATAAAGACGCCATTGCAATTGCCGGAAATACTAGGCCCACTAAAGGCACAAAAATAGAGGGTAAGTTGAGATCTGTCATAGAATAGGTGCCTCGATTTAATATTTGTACCTGTTATAAAAGATATCTCCTGTTATAAAAGATATCTTATGATAAGTCTATCTATTATAAGTATTATAAGTATATAATAAGTTCAAGGAATGTAGAACTAAATAAATGTACCTATTCATCTTTCTACACGAAATATACGTATGATAATCCGCTTTATTATTCTTGTTCTCCCGTCCTTATCTTTTTATTTTAATAAGGAGAATAAGGGGTTTATTATGAGTTCCCCAAAAATTCGTTAGAATCTGATCCAACAGGAATTCATAGTCAAGTCAAAAATGGAGGTTCTCGGGAGATATAGAAATATACAACACTTCGATTCGATTTATTTTATTCTATTATAGGTTTTCATTACTTGAATTTTGATTCAAAGGAAAGAAACCATGTAGCTGAAATAATTCACTCAGAACACCCTTTAAAGGATTACGTGGTACGATTGAATCGAATAAGCCCTTATGGAATGAATACTCAGCCGCTTGTGAACCGTCGGGTACTGTCTTATTCAATGTTTGTTCAATTACTCTTTTACCCGCAAATGCAATGTAGGCATTGGGCTCGGCAATAATGATATCTCCCAACATACCAAAACTGGCTGTCACTCCACCGGTTGTAGGAGATGTAAGGATTGATACATAGAATAACTTTTTATTTGATTGATAATTATATGAAGCGGAAGATATTTTCGCCATTTGCATCAAGCTCAAACTTCCTTCTTGCATGCGTGCTCCTCCAGAAGCACACACCATAATAATAGGTAGAGATCCATTAGTAGCATACTCGATCAAACGGGTTATTTTCTCGCCTACTACGGATCCCATACTACCCCCCATGAACTGAAAATCCATAACCCCAATTGCTATGGGAATACCATTTAGTTGACCTATGCCTGTTTGAACAGCCTCGGTTAAACCTGTCTTTCTTTGATAAGAATCGATACGATCTCTATAAGGTTCCTCCTCCGAGTGAAATTCAATGGGGTCGATAGAGACCATGTCTTCATCCATAGGATCCCAAGTGCCCGGATCAATCGAAAGTTCGATTCTATCTGAACTACTCATTTTCAAATGATATCCACATTGTTCACAAATATTCATTTTTGACCTAAAAAATTTCTTATAATTTAATCCATAACAATTTTCGCATTGAACCCATAAATGTCTGTATTTTTTATTTATATCGAAATCATTAGATCTTCCTCTTATATTGAAATCGCTGCCATTACCACTAGTTCTTATACTTGAACTCCCATTGTCACTAACACTTACACTTTCATTACAAATGAAACTAGAAATGTAACTGTCACCGTAATTGTCGCTACTACTTGAAATATAACTCTCAATACTGATTTCAGGATGAAGATAACTATCAATGCAACTATTAATGTGATTATTCCAACTATATTTAATATCATACATGTAACGATCATAATAGCGATTGTTACTCTTAGACCCACTATTCAGATAACTAGAATTCAGATAATTAGAAAAAGGACTTTCTAGTTCACTCAGAAAAGAACTATCATTGTCAATCTCAAAAATCTGATTTTCAATATCAAAATAGACGGAATAACTGTCCCCATTACTATCCCTAACTAAAAAAGTGTCATCAGAGACGAAACTCCAAATGTCCCTGATACCAAATAAATCATCAACATTATTGCAACTATAACTGCCACTATCACTCCAACTATGAATGTTTTTATCCGTATCATTTATAATGAGGTCTTCACTTCCACTGGTATTTCCAATAGCACGACCGAGACTGTTCATTGATTTACTTAGCCCACACCTGTGTTCTAACTCCTCGTTAGACAACATCGAATTGAACCGCCATTTTTCCATAGAGCCTTCCTGCCCCCTATTTGAAAATACAATAAAATAACAATAGATGAATAGTCATTCGATGAATAATCATTTTACTATTTCATTTACTATCGGAATAAGCATATAGATCCAATCACTAGGATAGGATCATTAACTAATAACGAGTGAGTATTGAAAAAAAAAAAATGATTCTTTTTTGCGGGAATTGGGGATATCAATTCACTATATCTGATGGAACCTTTTCTTCATGAATTCTAAATAGAAAGAGAGGTTTCTCCAATGTCGTGTACAAATTCTCATCGAAAAGAGAAAGAGAAATATGTGTTCTCCCCATGAAGAATTCATTTTCGTATAATCTCGTAATCTCGTAAACTCATAGATTAGAATAATCAATTTCGATTACAACACGGAATGAAAAGGACAATATATAGGATAGGTAGAAAGGGTTGTGACCTTTGGCTTGATTTATGGTCTGAAACTACGGTATATAAAATGATCCACCAATCCTAAGGATCCATAGGATTAATTAGGGTCCAACAA
>NW_027518913.1:22500-32500 GCF_043159265.1 Tasmannia lanceolata | reverse complement strand
TTCAATGCTAGGCATAATGAGTATAAGGACCTCAAAACAACCTCTTTTCGTCCTATGAGCTTTAAGGTGTATGAAGTACCCTATTTGACTGTTGGAGCGGAGCGATAGAGACTCTATCTTAGGTTGATCTAGGCCGGAGGCAGACCTACGTCAAGGTAACCCTTCTTTGAAACACTTTGGTATTGCTCCTGGATCAGAATACAAATAATGAATCCAGAGCACATGGAGCCATCTCGTTATCTTCCTGTCAAGAAAAAATATGGTGGACTCAACTGATCTTTCTATCAGTTGATGAAAGAGCCCAATGCGAAAAAATGCATGTTGGGTCTTTGAAACAGTTCGAATCATTTCGATAATAATCAGTTTGATCTGTTTTACCGAGAAAGTCTACGGTTCGAGTCCGTATAGCCCTATACATTTTTGCATTTTTGTATAGTTTTCGTTTCCTCATTAGTGCGTGCTTGCAGATGGCCAGTGGGTTGGTCCATGGAAATGGAATCATTTCCACATGCTCACGGCGATCCCTCGGGGCATGAAAATGAAAAAAAAAAATAATTCATTCCAATGGATCCAACCGGATCGGTATTTTCGAATCTCGAATACCCAAACCATTCTTCTTCATTCATTTTCGTGGGGGAATGACATATGGCTTGTTTCCTCTTTTTCTTGTCCATGATCAAAGATTGAGTGATACACCTTTTCTTTGGTTTGGTATACCCAAGCCAATTGATTATGAAGTCAAAATCATAACACGAGCCTAGCCAAAAACCCCAACCTGACCCAACAAAATCGAATCTAATAGTAATAGTAAGTCACACGGATCTAGGACCTGTTCTTGTATTTGTAGAAAAGCCAGAGTTTCAAAAAGAAAGCTCTTCGGTAAGTTTCATTGTAAACATTGTAAAATAGACTAGACTTTTCTTCGTATAGCCGGCCTAGCAAAGGCAAAGCAAGTAGTTTAGTTTATTTTATCTTTCTGTACAATACTTATTTTTTTGTATCCCAACCTACTCCAATCCAATTGCTCATCATTTCAATTCTGTCGATTCTACCGATGCAGACTTTATGCAAGAAGATTAGGGGTCTGTTTGAACTTGGATGAGTGTAGGAATCCAATCCCCCGACTGATCGCTCTTTGGTGGAACAACAACCCAAATTCATTGTTTCAGAATAATGAATTGGTCCTAAAGGTATCAACGTTTGTGCTCTCTTCTATTTCTATGAGTGTTTTTGGGGATTTGGTCTGTCGAATTGTTCGACAACGCGTGATTCCATCAGAGCTATCTTCTGTAGATAATTTATGATTCGGCCGACTCTACCATTGTGGTACGCTCCATTGTGTGGGTTTGCTTCAAACGAAACCTCTTTTGATTGTCACGAAACCTAACCCATTGGTTGGTCTTACTAGGTGTTATTACATTAATAAGTATTTCGAGTCATTCCAAATAGCGATTTTGGGTACTAGAAATGGGTCCGAAATAGGATGACTCTTTCAAGACTTTTAACTCGATTTAAATAACTCGATTGTTTCTGGGGGGTCCTGTCGGGATAGTAACAGGTCAAAAGTATCTAATTTGGGTATAGGAACCCATGAGTTGTTCTATGTAAGGGTTCCTCATAATTCAACAGATTGAAGATTGAATCAAATCAATTAAGTATAAATCTGGGACAAGGAGAGAGTCTAATTGGTCGATGCATTCTGTTTCTGTTTATGTATTCATATCGAATCAATAGAAACAATGATTCTATACCCCGATCTTAATGAAAAGAATACACCAACGCCAACCGAGTAGAATATACCCTAAATCCCGAGCTAGGCATCTCACTACAAAAGAGAAAAAAAAAAAATGAGCCAGACCTCTTCTTTGATTTTATTATATTATTATATTATATTCATTGAATATTTTCATTGAAAATGGAATATTTCCATTTTATTTTCACATAATTATAGATAATATAATTAATATTGAATTAATCTTTTTTTTATTCATTTTTGATGAAAATGAAAATATTCTTTCATTTATTTTTTTTTTTATAGAAAACCCAAGGTAAAGTGAGAGAGTCTTATTTGTACAAGAACATAATATGTCTACACCATATCTAAATAGAATTGAAGAAAGGGTAAGTGGGATTCTATTGGATGAATCTTGAAACGAGGCATGACCCGCAGCAAACAAACTCAACTATGTGGTTCGATCAAAATTGTTGTTTCGACTAAGCAGTTATGGATGAATTGACAATTCCAATTTGAATCGACTAATTCGGTATATTCCACATTCATGAGAGTGCATCTATGTTCTGCTTTACGAATATGATATTTTCTGGGCATTTCTAATAATATCAAGTCTTATTCCTATTTTAGCATTTCTAATTTCGGGAGTTTTAGCCCCGATTAGTGAAGGACCAGAGAAACTCTCTAGTTATGAATCGGGTATAGAACCAATGGGGGATGCTTGGTTACAATTCCGAATTCGCTATTACATGTTTGCTCTAGTTTTTGTTGTTTTTGATGTTGAAACGGTCTTTCTTTATCCATGGGCAATGAGTTTCGATGTATTGGGTGTATCTGTATTTATAGAAGCTTTCATTTTCGTGCTTATCCCAATTGTTGGTTCAGTTTATGCATGGCGAAAAGGAGCATTGGAATGTCTTAGCTCCTGAATATTCAGACAATCAAAATCAAAAACAAAGAAAAGATTACATTGAGACAGTTATTAATTCTATTGAGTTTCCGTTACTTGACCAAACAACCCAAAATTCAGTTATTTCAACTACATCGAATGATCTTTCGAATTGGTCAAGACTCTCCAGTTTATGGCCGCTTCTCTATGGTACCAGTTGTTGCTTCATTGAATTTGCTTCATTAATAGGCTCGCGATTCGACTTTGATCGTTATGGATTGGTACCAAGATCGAGTCCTAGGCAAGCAGACCTCATTTTAACAGCCGGACACAGTAACAATGAAAATGGCGCCTTCCTTAGTGAGATTATATGAGCAAAATGCCTGAACCAAAATATGTCATTGCGATGGGAGCTTGTACTATTACAGGAGGGATGTTCAGTACGGATTCTTATAGTACCGTTCGGGGAGTCGATAAGCTAATTCCTGTGGATGTCTATTTGCCGGGCTGCCCACCCAAACCAGAGGCAGTTATAGATGCTATAACGAAACTTCGTAAGAAAGTATCTCGAGAAATCTATGAAGATCAAATTGGGTCTCAACAGGAAAATCGATATTTTACTACCAATCACAAGTTTCATGTTGGACGCAGTACTCATACTGGAAATTACGATCAAGGATTACTCTATAAATCTCCATCTACTCAGAAATACCTCCTGAAACTGAAACATCTTTCAAATACAAAAGTTCAGTATCTTCCACGAATTAGTGAATTAGGCAGGATGCTTTTGTGCAGAATAACAAACAGCGGGTAAATCTTCATAAATTTCATCGTAAATGTGAAATACTCATACAAATACAAATGTGGGAGAGATCAAGAAGATGCAAGGTCGTTTATTCTGCTTGGCTAGTCAAGCATGAGCTAGTGCATAGATCTTTGGGCTTCGATTACCAAGGAATAGAGACTTTACAAATAAAGCCCGAGGATTGGTACTCCATTGCTGTCATTTCATATGTATATGGTTACAATTATCTACGTTCCCAGTGTGCTTATGATGTAGCACCGGGCGGGTTGTTAGCTAGTGTGTATCATCTTACGAGAATACAGTATGGTGTGGATCAACCCGAAGAGGTATGCATAAAAGTATTTGCCCCAAGGAGGAATCCTAGAATCCCGTCTGTTTTCTGGATTTGGAAAAGTGCTGATTTTCAAGAACGGGAATCTTTTGATATGTTGGGAATCTCTTATGAAAATCATCCACGCCTGAAACGTATCTTGATGCCTGAAAGTTGGATAGGCTGGCCCCTACGTAAGGATTATATTGCCCCCAATTTCTATGAAATACAAGATGCTCATTGAATGATAAGAAACTAATATTCACTTCTACGACTCCAGATATTCAAGGAATCTTTTTATGTTCTGTTCTAGATGAAACAGAATAACTGGACTCTCATCTCAGTATTATGAATGGGCTACTAAAGGGGCTTCATTGATATTCCCCAATTTGGAAGATATCCATTTCGGATGAGCAAAGCCAATAGGATGAATCAAAAGAGTTCTGCACCATGAACTTTGTACCGCGCACATCACTTAGATGGGCCCCGAAAAGTCACGTAGGAGGGAGTGAAGAAAGAGAAAGTGAAGAAATAGAATATGAAAGAAAATATGAAATTATGAACTCAAAATTCAGAAATGAAAAGGGGATCAGATTTTCTTTGTACTGTATCTGAAATGAATCCTGTCTATTCCTACCCTTCGATTCCTCTCTAGACTAGACTTTTGGGTTTTCAGCCAACTAACTTCAATTCAAATATGTATGAAGTATTAACATTCTTTTTGAGCGAGAGCAGGTACAGTATGAACAAACAAAAAAGAAGAGGGAACAGAATCTAATTCTTTTCTTTACCCATCAAAAAAAAAAATGGGGGATCTAGATATATCCCTAGATGGATAAGTATGTATCATGATCTAGACTATTAACGAATAGAATATGGATCCCGATCCATATCGATTCATTTGTATGAGTATCTATTCGATATATTAACCACGTGCCAGGAACCAGATTTGAACTGGCGACACGAGGATTTTCAGTCCTCTGCTCTACCAGCTGAGCTATCCCGACCATCCCCGACGCATCATCCTACTAGAGGGCTTGGGTCTATGTCAATTAAAGGGACTCAAAAAACATTAGAAAATCTTACCTCAGCCTTGGAATTTCTTGGATCTTCAAAAAGAAGACTTTGTAAGTGTAAGAGTAATGATATGGACTGTGAATGATTCAATAATGGAGATTCCTTGCCATATATGTTCATTTGTACGTAGATCATATCTATCACAAGACTTGTGATAAGAGAGAAAGATTTCTGGTCGGATCCATTTGTGAAAGAGTAGAGTGAGTGAGAAACATAGCTAAGCTCATTTTGAACCACTGACGAAAAAAGAGGATAAATGGTTAGGGAATGGAATAAAATAGGCCTTTTTTTTTTTATTGGGGATAGAGGGACTTGAACCCTCATGATTTCAAAAGTCGACGGATTTTCCTCTTACTATAAATTTCATTGTTGTCGGTATTGACATGTAGAATGGGACTCTATCTTTATTCTCGTCCGATTAATCAGTTCTTCAAAAGATCTTTCAGACTCTGGAGTAAATGATTTGATCACTGAATCTTCGATTCTTCCTTTTGGAATCGATTTAATTTAGCAAGAATTCTGCAATTTTTCATATAAATAATCAAAAAATCCGGATTCGGGTCGTGATTAATCATTTGATATTTAAGTACGTCTATGTACTTAAATAAGGTCATCCTTTCTGGAGTTTTGATAGAAGGATTCCTCTACCAATGTAGTCAACCCCGTTCGTTAGAACAGCTTCCATTGAGTCTCTGCACCTATCCTTCTTTTGATTCTCGCTTTCTGAACCCTTGTTTTCAGAAAACTGGATTTGGCTCAGGATTGCCCATTTTTAATTCCAGGGTTTCTCTGAATTTGGAAGTTACCACTTAGTAGGTTTCCATACCAAGGCTCAACCCAATCAAGCCCGTAGCGTCTACCAATTTCGCCATATCCCCCTTATGAGATCTCGATCTCATTGTGATCCCATCCCCTTCTTTCATTTATGTTGGAACCATTGAATTCATTAGATACTGATTCCTATATCGAAAAAGTGTCTGCTCCTATTTTATTTCTTGCCCATCTTCTTTCATATCTATTGGAGGACCATTCCATTATTTGGTCCAATCAGAAATGATTCTATCATTGATGTATCTGCAATTCAATATGGATGGATATATCCCACATATAGATGTTCCCCCCCCCTCTCATTTTTCCCGCGCAGTTTGGAATACTGGAACGGTCGATATTCATTCTTCTTTTTTTTTTTTTCGTCCTATCTCCTCCCTTTCCGAATGAAACAAAAGGAATATCTCAGTAGGATCTGGATTGCATCCTTATCTTATCCTTTCCTTAGGAACTACACTCTAATAGAAATAGAATTCATATAATCTGCTATAACTGCTATAACTAATAGTTATATTCTATTCTATAATAGAATATAGAATTATTTCATATGTATATAGTATTATTTTGCGTTTTTTAAATTTGATTTGAATGAAAAAAAAAAATTCTAGTGCTAGTGACTACTAATAAATGAAATAATCAAAAATAAATAATCAAATAGAAAATAATCAAAAATAAAATCAAAATTCATATTATATTAATAATTATTAATATTAATTAATATGTTATAATAATTTATAATAATTAATATTAATAATTATTAATAGCTAATAGCTAACTAAGATCCCAATAGTTTCCCGAATTCCTATTCACGCACTATTTCTGTTATATGAGCCCGCTTAGCTCAGAGGTTAGAGCACCGCATTTGTAATGCGATGGTCATCGGTTCGATTCCGATAGTCGGCTTTCTCTATTTGTTCTATTTTTTTTTTTTTATCAGGATTGATCATCTTTCCTTGAGACCAAGGAATATTGAGAAGACCCCCCCCTTTTTTTTCTCCAAATGTCGGGTTACCGATCTATTATGTTATGTCGCGGGAACTTCCAACTATGAATAAAGAATAAAAAACGGATTGGAGCCGTTTGATCTATACAGAACAAATCAAGAAAAGGATCCTTAACTTCCCATATATACAATATACAAAATAATACGGATATTGATACAATTCATCTTATTCCTCTTTGTAGTACTTCAGTGGATTTAGCTTCGTTTATCGTTTAGTTCAGTATTAATTTAGGTTTATTCTGTAAAATGAAATTTCAATAAAATTAAGGAGTCTTTATGTCTCGTTACCGAGGGCCTCGTTTCAAAAAAATACGCCGTCTAGGGGCTTTACCGGGACTCACTAGGAAAAGACCTAGATCCGGAAGTGATCTTAGAAACCAATCGCGTTCCGGGAAAAGATCTCAATATCGTATTCGTCTAGAAGAAAAACAAAAATTGCGTTTTCATTATGGTCTGACAGAGCAACAATTACTTAGATATGTTCGTATTGCTGGGAAAGCCAAAGGGTCAACAGGTCAGGTTTTACTACAACTACTTGAGATGCGTTTGGATAACATCCTTTTTCGATTGGGTATGGCTTCGACCATTCCGGGAGCCAGGCAATTAGTTAATCATAGACATATTTTAGTTAATGGCCGTATAGTAGATATCCCAAGTTATCGCTGCAAACCCCAAGATATTATTACTATGAGGGATGAACAAAGATCCAGAGCTCTGATTCAAAATTATATGGATTCATCCCCCCACGAGGAGTTGGCAAAACATTTGAGTCTTTATTCATCCCAATATAAAGGATTAGTAAATCAAATAATAGATATTAAGTGGATCGGTTTGAAAATCAATGAGTTGCTAGTCGTAGAATATTATTCCCGTCAGACTTGAACCTAACTAAAATAACAAAGCTTTGGACAAGCCCCTTTTTTTTCTTTCGCCGAAGTAAATAGATCTAAGAGGTTTGATCCGGATTTTTCTCCCATTCACGTATTACAAATGGATCAGCGGTGAGATTTTTATTCCTTGTCCATTCTTTCCGTTCCGGTATTTTCCATACCACAGCAATTAGGAATAGAGAATCTATATCAAATAAAGTACGATTGGAATACTCGTATCAATTGTTATTTGATTTGATACATTGTAGTCGGTACCGTTGGTGAATTAGGTGAAGGTACGGAGAGAGAGGGATTCGAACCCTCGGTAAACAAAAGCCTACATAGCAGTTCCAATGCTACGCCTTGAACCACTCGGCCATCTCTCCTACATAATCTTATGATTATGACCCAGAAACCGAGTGAATAGCGAGTCATTCATATTATTGTATTATTGCAATACAGGTATGACCAATCAATTCTAAATAGAAAATAGAAAACTTTTCATTAAAGAAAGATCTTCCCTCGAGGATCGAGGGATAAAAAAACATTTTTTTTCTTATCTTTTTCTTATCTTATTAAAAAGATTAAAAAAAAATAGATAGAATCTATCTATTCATGTTTGTCAAGAAGACGATCCCGTCTTATTCTTAGATTTATACTGGATTAAACCAATGAATTGGAACAAGTCAACTGACCCTATTTTATACTATGGTTACATTTAGACTATTATGGTTCCATAGGAATTCCAAAATTCCTTTCTAGTTTCAGATTTCTCAACAACAATTCCTCTCATGAGCTACCCCACAATCTATTACAAATTCATGAATCGTCCCATGGATTTTTTTGATATTTCGATTGCGTGGTGTATACACACTATGCACAAAAAATGGATGGTTATTCTTATTCTATTTTCATCATGGAATGATTCTATTATTTGATTTGATTTTTTTTTTCTTTGGATCATAATCAAATCAAAACTTCTAGAGTCATCAGAATCTGTAGGAAAAACTTCCTTGATTCCTGAGCTTCGATAAAATAGGAATAGTTCCGTTCATTGGTATACTACTTAATATTTATACTTAATACTTAATTTAAATGAAATACAATCGGATTCAAATATTTCCTATCCATCCCTGCCCCAAAGGGACAATTTGAGTGGAAGGTCGACACCTTTTTTTTTAGAATGAGTCCGTTTGTTTTTATGTGATTTCGTACTATACAATTCCTTTGTTTGTGGGATCATTTTCCCTCTAGGGGTAATGAGAAGAATTATGGAATGGATTGTTAACCATGCCTAGATCTCGGATAAATGGAAATTTTATTGATAAGACCTCTTCAATTGTAGCCAATATCTTATTACGAATAATTCCGACAACCTCAGGAGAAAAAGAGGCATTTACCTATTACAGAGATGGTGCGATTTGATTTTTTTTTATTATTATTTATTTATTATTTATGATTTACCGACCTCAGTCTTACGAGAAAGAGACATGATTCGTAATACAAAGAAAAAAGATTTTTGAAATAAACCTATGCTCGGTGAAGGTGAAATTTAGAGATAGAACAATTCCTTCTGTCGTGTATCCCCGATTGATGCAGCCTCAGATGCTTCAATTGTTGATTTGAGTATTGAGCGAAAGGTTACACCTACAGGTTCTGTATTGTAGGTCAATCCGACTCCACTAGGACCAGACCAATAGGCGGCATAGAGGAAGAAGCACTACACCTAGGAATCAACAACGCGAAAACTTTGTTATAAATTACCCCTTTTCCTTATCGGGATCGGGACTAACAAGAATGGTTGGGACAACAAACATCCATCTCGTTCGTACTTTGGATACCCGTATAACCATCGAAGATCGTTGAAGTGACTAATTCCTGGAAATAGGGGGCGTTGAGGACAAAGAAATTGTTGGAGTTACCATTTCTATCTAGCACCAACATGGTTGGTGTTAAGAAAATATAGACCTCTTGCAGGAAGGCTGGCTAGAGATTTCTTGTAAAAACACCAGCCCCTGTCAGTTCATAATGAGAATATTTCAATCTTTTTTGATTCCATGGATTATTCCCCTTATTACTATGCACAGAAGGGAGGAGCCGTATGAGATGAAAGTCTCACGTACGTTTCTGGAACGGAGATTCTTTGAATAGAATGAACGACCGTAACGGATGTCAGCTCAATCCGAAGGAAATTATGCGGAAGCTTTACAAAATTATTATGAAGCTATGCGACTAGAAATTGATCCCTATGATCGAAGTTATATACTCTATAACATAGGCCTTATCCACACAAGCAACGGAGAACATACGAAGGCTTTGGAATATTATTTCCGGGCACTCGAACGAAACCCATTCTTACCACAAGCTTTTAATAATATGGCCGTCATCTGTCATTACGTGCGACTATCTCCACTATAGAAAGAAGGAAAGAAAGATCAAACCTCCTAGTAAATACTAGAAAAAAATAGGCTTTCTACATATGCATCA
>NW_027518913.1:0-2500 GCF_043159265.1 Tasmannia lanceolata | reverse complement strand
GGAAAAAGCAGAATATTTGATGGAAGAACAGGAGATCCTTTTGAACAACCTGTTATAATAGGAAAGTCCTATATCCTGAAATTAATTCATCAAGTTGATGATAAAATCCACGGACGCTCCAGTGGACATTATGCACTTGTTACACAACAACCCCTTAGAGGAAGGGCCAGGCAAGGGGGACAACGAGTAGGAGAAATGGAAGTTTGGGCTCTAGAGGGATTTGGTGTTGCTCATATTTCACAAGAGATGCTTACTTATAAATCTGATCATATTAGAGCTCGTCAGGAAGTACTTGGTACTACGATCATTGGAGGAACAATACCTAACCCCGAGGATGCTCCAGAATCTTTTCGATTACTCGTTCGAGAACTACGATCTTTGGCTCTGGAACTGAATCATTTCCTTGTATCTGAGAAGAACTTCCAGATTCATAGGAAGGAAGCTTGATCGGAATGAATCAGAATTTATATTCTATAATATGATCGACAGGTATAAACATCAACAACTTCGAATTGGATCAGTTTCTCCTCAACAAATAAGTGCTTGGGCTAACAAAATACTACCTAATGGAGAGATAGTTGGAGAGGTGACAAAACCCTATACTTTTCATTACAAAACCAATAAACCGGAAAAAGATGGATTGTTTTGTGAAAGAATTTCTGGACCTATAAAAAGTGGAATTTGTGCTTGTGGAAATTATCGAGTGATCGGAGATGAAAAAGAAGACCCGAAATTTTGTGAACAATGCGGAGTCGAATTTGTTGATTCTCGGATACGAAGATATCAAATGGGATACATCAAACTGGCATGTCCAGTGACTCATGTGTGGTATTTTAAACGTCTTCCTAGTTATATCGCGAATCTTTTAGATAAACCCCTTAAGGAATTAGAAAGCCTAGTATACTGCGATGTGTGATTTGATCGAAATTATGAGTTTACAGATTCGGAATGAGAAACTGTCATCCCATTTAATCCGATTGGGATGCCCCTGGCTCTGACATGTCTCCTGGGAGAGGAAGAAGAAGAACATGAAGCTCAGAATTATGGGTGTATTCAATACTTCCAAATAAAGGGGGAATTGATCCATGGTCGATTCCGTAACATATAAATAGGAATTGCTAGCTGTACCTCGTGAAAAAAAAAAAAGAATTCTTTCTTGGAATTAGCCACTCCATTTCTTTTAGAAATAAATTCTGTTTTCTGTTCAAGTAAACAAATATGACATGGTTACAGGAATCTATCCATCGCATATATGCTTCAAGGGACATCATAGCATAACCGTCGAGGTGAAGTAGGGACCTAAAAGATCGAATGGAACGATACATAGACAAGTAAATCCCTTATGAGTTCCAAGGTATTCCTTTAAGGGGATTCATCATTCGAGGGGACGTAGGCTACTCAACAATTTCACATTTTATTTATGTCGTAATTGAATAATGAATAAGTAATTCCGAAAATAAAATATAAAGTAAAAATGAATCAATGAAATATAGGTTGGTTCTCACTGGGAACTTGAGTAAGGAGTAGATTTTTATGGGGGTTTCTAGAACAAAATTTGAAAGTGAGACCCCCTTTATTTATTATTTATTTGGTGTAACTACTTGAGCCGGATGAGAGGAAACCTTCATGTCCGGTTTTTAAGGGGGGGATCCTATAGGAACCTATCCCAATTTTTCTTTTGCTAGGCCCATAGTTAAAAAACCGACTTTCTTACGATTACGAGGTTCATTCGAATATGAAATACAATCCCGGAAATATAGCATCCCACTTTTTTTTACTACCCAAGGCTTCGATACATTTCGAAATCGAGAAATCTCTACTGGAGCAAGTGCTATCAGAGAACAATTAGCCGATCCAGATTTGCGAATTATTACAGATCATTCATTGGTGGAATGGAAGGAATTAGGGGAAGAAAGGTACACTGGGAATGAATGGGAAGATAGAAAAGTTGGAAGAAGAAAGGATTTTTTGGTTAGACGCATGGAATTAGCTAAGCATTTTGTTCGAACAAATGTAGAACCAGAACGGATGGTTTTGTGCCTATTACCAGTTCTTCCTCCGGAGTTGAGACCAATCATTCAGATAGATGGGGGTAAACCAATGAGTTCGGATATTAATGAACTCTATCGAAGAGTTATCTATCGGAACAATACTCTTACCGATCCATTAACAACAAGTAGATCTACGCCAGGGGAATCAGTAATGTGTCAGGAGAAATTGGTACAAGAAGCCGTAGATACACTTCTTGATAATGGGATCCGCGGGCAACCAATGAGGGATGGTCATAATAAAGTTTACAAGTCGTTTTCAGATGTAATTGAAGGCAAAGAGGGAAGATTTCGTGAGACTCTACTTGGTAAACGGGTCGATTATTCGGGGCGTTCCGTCATTGTCGTGGGCCCTTCGCTTTCATTACATCGATGTGGATTACCTCGAGAAATAGCAATAGAACTTTTCCAGACATTTGTAATTCGTGGTCTAATCAGACAACATATTGCTT
>NW_027518912.1:25000-30000 GCF_043159265.1 Tasmannia lanceolata | reverse complement strand
GTCATTAGTCAAGCCGAAGTCAATGGGGGTACTATCATTAAAAAGTTAAAACCTCGGGCTCGAGGACGTAGTTATCCGATAAAAAGACCCACCTGTCATATAAATATCGTTTTGAAAGATCAATCTAAAACGAAAACTGAACAAGATTTTCTTTTAGAGAATAAAGGTGTATTTAAGGATACTATAATAGAGAGATACCTAGAGAAAGAGAGAGAGATAAACTTCTGCCTCCTTCGGTTTCCGAATTGGAATAGAGATAAATAGATATATATAGAGAGAGAAAGAGATCGGGATAAATATGATATGGGAAAAAAAATAAATCCACTTGGTTTCCGACTTGGTGCAAACCAAAGTCATCGTTCCCTTTGGTTCGCACAACCCAAAAGTTATTCCAGGGGTCTCCAGGAAGATGAAAAAATACGGGATTGTATCAAGAATTATGTACAAAAAAATATGAGATCTGGTTCAGAAGGAATTGCACATATAGAGATTAAAAAAAAAATCGACCTAATTCAGGTCATAATCTATATTGGATTCCCAAATTTGTTAATAGAGGGTCGAACGCGAGGAATCGAAGAATTACGGATCAATGTACAAAAAGGGTTTCGTTCTGTGAACCGGAGACTTAACATTGCTATCACAAGAGTTGCAAAACCTTATGGACAACCTAATATTCTTGCAGAATATATAGCTCTACAATTAAAGAATAGAGTTTCGTTTCGAAAGGCAATGAAAAAAGCTATTGAATTAACTGAACAAGCTGATACAAAAGGAATTCAAGTGCAAATTGCAGGGCGTATCGACGGAAAAGAAATTGCACGTGTCGAATGGATCAGAGAAGGTAGGGTTCCCCTACAAACCATTCGAGCTAAAATTGATCATTGTTCCTATACAGTTCGAACTATCTATGGGGTATTAGGCATCAAAATTTGGATATTTGTAGATGAGCAATAATGGGTCTTTCCTTCCCATTCTATACTGCGATAGAACAAAAAATGACAAACTCTTTCATTCATTCTTTTTCCCTTCAATCAAAAATGAACAATTCTAATTAGAATTATTAATTATTTCTAATTATTAATTATAATTATATAGGGTTGAATAAAAATTCGATTGATCATTTGGTAGAATTGCTATGCTTAGTGTGTGACTCGTTGGTTTTTTCTTTAGAGTTGGATTCAAAAAAAAAAAAAACAATGGACCAGCCCATAACTAATAACTAGAGAACTAATAACCAGCTCATTGCTTCGTATTATCGAGATCCAAGAAAGCAGTCACTATATGATGTGTTGATCATATAGTTGTAGCAACTGAAATCGTTTTTTTTTTTTTCATAAAGGAAAAAAAAATCTGATTATGGTTTGTAAAGCGAAAATAGAGGGATATGGGTAAAAGGAGGGGTGAGAGAAAGAAAGGAGGAGAATATCAATCAATGCTATATGATTCCAATATGTATGGTCTATGAATCATCTCATAAAAGGCAGCGTGATAAAGCATCAATACGGATTCGTTTATAAGTAGATGAATCCGGTTCATAGGAAAAATGAAAATAATAAAGAGCCTCGAGTCAATAGAGACTGAGGAGATTGACTCGGGAACAAATGAAATTGGGAGCTCCACTGTAGAGTTCAGACCTAACCATTAATGGAGAAGCTATGGGAACGACGGAACCTGTGACTGCACAAGATTCTATTAAAAACGAATCCTAATGATTCATTGGGTGGGATGGCGAAACCAACCAAGAACCCTTTTATTTATTCTGAAAGGTCATGGGTTGACCCTACGAATGAAGCAGATTTTAAAGAGTCAATATTCGCCCGCGAACCTTTCCTTATTGGATTGCAAAATTTTGGGCGATTCCATTCAGTAAAGGCCAAAAGAAGGATTCGTTATAAAAAGAAAGGCATTCATTATCCATAAATAGAAATATACGTCCTATAAATTATAAATCGAAATAGAAAGATACGTCTAGCTGCTGTATATACAAGATATACAGATTCCTACATGATGGATTAACTATCAAGAAATCCCATGATTCAGTGTATTATTCATTAAATACATGTGTATTTGTAATATTATTGAATCGTTTCATTCGCGAGGAGCTGGATGAGACGAAACTCTCATGTCCGGTTCTGCAGTAGAGATGGGGTTGAGAAACAACCATCAACTATAACCCCAAAAGAACCAGATTCCGTAAACAACATAGAGGAAGAATGAAGGGAATATCTTATCGAGGCAATCGTATTTGTTTCGGTAGATACGCTCTTCAGGCACTTGAACCCGCTTGGATCACATCTAGACAAATAGAAGCAGGGCGACGAGCAATGACACGATATGCGCGTCGTGGTGGAAAAATCTGGGTACGTATATTTCCCGACAAACCCGTTACAGTCAGACCCACAGAAACACGTATGGGTTCGGGTAAGGGATCCCCCGAATATTGGGTATCCGTCGTTAAACCGGGTCGAATACTTTATGAAATGGGCGGAGTCTCAGAAACTGTAGCCAGAGCAGCTATTTCAATAGCTGCGTGCAAAATGCCTATACGAACTCAATTCGTTATTGTGGGATAGGGATGTGAAACCAAAAGAAAGGAGTATTTTTGATGAAAAATACAATTGCAGATTTATTTATTTCTGGACAGACAATATTTCTTTCTTTTTTCCTTCGCCCTTTGCATTGAAATAAGAGATTCAAAAAAAAAAAAATGATATGATTCAACCTCAGACCCATTTGAATGTAGCGGACAACAGCGGGGCTCGAGAATTGATGTGTATTCGAATAATCGGAGCTAGTAATCGCCGATATGCTCATATCGGTGATGTTATTGTTGCTGTAATCAAAGAAGCAGTACCCAATATGCCTCTCGAAAGATCAGAAGTGATCAGAGCTGTAATTGTACGTACATGTAAAGAACTCAAACGTGACAACGGTATGATAATACGATATGATGACAATGCAGCGGTTGTCATTGATCAAGAAGGAAATCCAAAAGGAACTCGAGTTTTTGGCGCGATCGCTCGGGAATTGAGACAGTTGAATTTCACTAAAATAGTCTCATTAGCTCCTGAGGTATTATAAAGACTAGTAGATGAGACCATTATATAGTAGGGTATCTGAAGTAGATCAAATCCATTAGTAGATTGTGTCTTATGCATATACCTTTAATAATTCATAAAAAAAAAAATTGAAAGTGAAAATGAAAATCAAGAAAAAAAAAAAACAGAACATGTTGATTATATCAAAATGGGGAAGCCCTAATAATTATAGTTCGTCATGAGTAAGGACACTATTGCCGATATAATAACTTCTATAAGAAATGCTGACATGGATAAAAAAAGAACAGCTCGAATAGCATCTACTAATATAACCGAAAACATTATTAAAATACTTCTACGAGAAGGTTTTATTGAAAATGTTAGGAAACATCGAGAAAACAAGAAATATTTCTTGGTTTTAACCCTGCGACATAGAAGGAATCAGAAAGGAACATATAGAAATATTTTAAAGTGTATCAGCCGACCCGGTCTACGAATCTATTCCAACTATAAACGAATTCCTAGGATTTTAGGTGGAATAGGTATTGTAATTCTTTCTACTTCTCGAGGTATAATGACAGATCGAGAAGCTCGACTAAAAAGAATTGGAGGAGAAATTTTATGTTATATATGGTGATCCTTCTGAATATCCGAATTTGATCCGTAACTTTCGATTTGTGAAAAAGAGAGAAAAGGCAGGTTGTCTAATATCACTCCTCCTCCATTAGTTGATACTTCAAGGGGGTTACCTGAAATGAAAGAACAAAAATTGATTCATGAAGGTTTAATTACTGAATCACTTCCAAATGGTATGTTCCGGGTTCGTTTAGATAATGAAGATCTGATTCTAGGTTATGTTTCGGGGAGGATCCGACGTAGTTTTATACGGATACTACCAGGAGATAGAGTCAAAATCGAAGTAAGTCGTTATGATTCAACCAAGGGACGTATAATTTATAGACTTCGCAACAAAGGTTCGAACGATTAGGTGACTTTTTAAACATTTCTTCCATGGGGATACAATTCGAGGTTCAAAATTTCAAGAGACTTATTTTCTTCAAAAGAGTAGATTCGGAATTAAGGAATGACAAATATGAAAATAAGGGCTTCTGTTCGTAAAATTTGCGAAAAATGTCGACTGATCCGTAGGCGAGGACGAATTATAGTAATTTGTTTCAATCCGAGACATAAACAGAGACAAGGGTAATCTTTCTAAAAAGGGCCTTTCTAAAGTAAGGGACCCGTTGTACAAATAAAGGATCTGTTTTGACATGAAATGGATATATCCGTATATCTCTGACTCATATTTATGAGATGCTAAAATATGACAAAACCTATACCAAGAATTGGTTCGCGTAGGAATGGGCGTATTAGTTCACGTAAGAATGGACGTAGAATACCAAAAGGAGTTATTCATGTTCAAGCGAGTTTCAACAATACCATTGTAACTGTTACGGATATGCGAGGTCGGGTGGTTTCTTGGTCCTCCGCTGGTACTTGTGGATTCAGAGGCACAAGAAGAGGGACACCATTTGCTGCTCAAACCGCAGCAGGAAATGCTATTCGTACAGTAGTGGATCAGGGTATGCAACGAGCAGAAGTCATGATAAAGGGTCCTGGTCTCGGAAGAGATGCAGCATTACGAGCCATTCGCAGAAGTGGTATACTATTAAGTTTCGTACGTGACGTAACCCCTATGCCACATAATGGATGTAGACCTCCTAAAAAAAGGCGTGTGTAGAAATAAGAATTGAACTGATTTCAAGAGAAATAAATGATTCAATGATCTGATCAATAATATTAGTATGGTTCGAGAGGAAGTAGCAGTATCCACTCGGACACTACAGTGGAAGTGTGTTGAATCAAGAACAGACAGTAAGCGCCTTTCCTATGGACGTTTCATTCTGTCCCCGCTTATGAAAGGTCAAGCAGATATGATAGGTATCGCTATGCGAAGGGCTT
>NW_027518912.1:5000-20000 GCF_043159265.1 Tasmannia lanceolata | reverse complement strand
CCCATGCCAAATGTGTCCGAAAAAGAAGAGCAAAGCAAACGTAGCATGTCCAAAAGTAAACCAACCCCTTGGACTGCTACGAAAAACACCATCGGATTTCAAAGTAGCACGATCTAATTCAAAAATTTCACCCAATTGGGCACGTCTAGCATATTTTTTCACAGTAGCAGGATCGCCATAACTGACCCCATTGAGTTCGCCACCATAGAACTCAACAGTTACACCTACTTGTTCGACACTATACTTCGATTCTGCCCTTCTAAAAGGAACATCCGCTCTCACAATTCCGTCTCCGTCTACCAAAACCACCGGAAATGTTTCAAAAAAAGTAGGCATACGACGTACAAAAAGCTCATGCCCCTCTTTATCTCTAAAGATGGGGTGTCCTAACCATCCAACAGCTATTCCATCCCCATTGTCCATTGAGCCTGCTCTGAATAATCCCCCCTTCGCCGGATTATTACCGATGTAATCATAAAAAGCTAATTTTTCGGGAATTTTAGACCAAGCTTCCGATAAACTCAGATTTTCGGCTAGCCCGGCTCCAACTCTTCGATATATTTCTTGCTGGAAGTATCCCTGATCCCACTGATAACGAGTGGGACCAAATAATTCTATGGGAGTAGTTGCTGAACCATACCACATAGTTCCAGCAACGACGAAAGCTGCAAAAAAGACAGCAGCGATACTACTAGAAAGTACAGTTTCAATATTGCCCATACGTAATCCTTTGTATAAACGTTGGGGCGGGCGGACACTAAGATGGAATAGTCCCGCCAATATCCCCAATGTCCCCGCTGCAATATGATGAGAGGCTATTCCTCCCGGAACAAAAGGATCAAAACCTTCTGCGCCCCACGCTGGATTTACAGATTGTACTTTTCCGGTTAGACCATAAGGATCGGACACCCATATTCCAGGACCATACAAGCCTGTTACATGAAATGCGCCAAACCCAAAGCAAGCCACCCCTGAGAGAAATAAATGAATTCCAAAGATCTTGGGCAAATCCAAAGAGGGTTTTCCCGTACGTTCATCACAGAATATTTCTAGGTCCCAATACACCCAATGCCAGATGGCTGCTAAGAAGCACAAGCCAGAAAACACAATATGTGCCCCAGCCACACCTTCGTAACTCCAAATACCCGGATTCGTTATAGTTCCTCCTGTGATACTCCAACCACCCCATGAATTGGTTATCCCTAAACGAGTCATGAAGGGTATAACGAACATACCTTGTCTCCACATTGGATCAAGGACGGGATCAGAGGGATCAAAAACGGCTAATTCGTATAGAGCCATCGAACCGGCCCAACCAGAAACTAGAGCTGTATGCATTATATGGACAGAAAGTAACCGACCGGGATCATTCAATACGACGGTATGAACACGATACCAAGGCAAACCCATGGAAATACCCCTTATTTTATCAAAGAAAAAATAGACACTATGTAACTTTATCACATTGGAAAAGACTGATTGATGCTATGGACCTCGCCTTTTCAGTGGATTATCTCAAAGCAAGAGTTAATATTTATTCCGTTCCATTGGTAATAATTTAACAATTCTGTTCGTAGGAACAAAGAGAAGCAGATCTATTCTATACTCGATAAGTACCAATACGCAATGGGGGGATTGATCCTATTTTTGTGAGCGAATGCATAGATACTTGTTCATCCTTCGAACGATCCATTTGTACGAATTTTCCTTTATTCAACCCGTCTTCTCCATGAACCTTCCAATCTATGGATAAAATACGATAAACGACAATATTATGAAGACAATAAACCCATTGTTACGTTTCCACATCAAAGTGAAATAGAGTACTTAATTTTTCTTTCATTTTATGCCTATTGGTGTTCCAAAAGTACCTTTTCGGAGTCCTGGAGAGGAAGATGCAGTTTGGGTTGACGTATAGTGCGACTTGTCAGACATATTGGGTCATATGGGATTTCCCCGTTCTCTCCCCCGATCGAGATATCCTCTGTTTCACCCAAGAAAGATTGATTAAACCATCAATAATTCAATTCGGAGCGTGAAGTGCAATGCAATTAGATCAATTTATTTGTTGGTTGGGGATCAATATTCTCAATTAGAAGAATTTATGGTTGGCTTGGACCAATAAAATGAAGTATCCAGGCTCCGTTCAAAAAATACCAAATTGGTAATCTATGTATGATTACTACTCGTATCATAAATGATCCCTATTTATACCTCTAAAACTACCAATTAATGGAATAATATGATTAGTCGAATATTTGGCGGAAGGCATGAACATGAAAACGAATTGAAAAAAAAAAAGAAGTCGGAACAAAAAGAAGCGGTACTGTGATCATTTGTCCTATATGTGCAAATAGAATTCGGGCAGATCTTTACCCGGAGTAGAGCATAAACCTAAAAGAATTGAAGAGGCCCATTTAGGAACAAGAAAATTACATCGTGATTTGGATCTCGATGAAAGAATACATCAATGAGGGGTTAGTTCGATAAGTTCAATGAATTCTTTTTTTTTTTTCGCAATTTTGATTTTTTGAACCGTATGCATCCAAAGGTGCGTGTGCGGTTCCTAAGGGATACAATTTTGTCCTAATCAACCGACTTCATCGAGAAAGATTACTTTTTTTAGGACAAGAGGTTGATAGCGAGATCTCGAATCAACTTGTTGGTCTCATGGTATATCTCAGTATAGAGGATGATACCAGGGATCTGTATTTGTTTATAAACTCTCCCGGCGGATGGGTAATACCAGGAATAGCTATTTATGATACTATGCAATTTGTGCCACCAGACATACATACAATATGCATGGGATTAGCCGCTTCAATGGGATCTTTTCTCCTAGTCGGAGGAGAAATTACCAAACGTCTAGCATTCCCTCACGCTTGGCGCCAATGAGTTTTTTTTTATTTGAGAAAAAAAAAAGAAGACTATGCCTTCGCCATATGGAATATGAATAATAAGTAATAATAGCATGGCACTTCGAGTTCGATATGAGCAAACTATTATTTTTTTTTCATAACATAACATGAGATTATATATCGAGATAGTAGTATGAAACAAAGGTTATTTACGATTTGATCTTATGTATCGGGGGTCCATTTCAGCGTCACAAACCTTTTTTTTGCTTTCACACCAGAAGCCTCTTTCCGATATTTATGTTATGAAAGAGTACGAAAATGAAAAAAAAAAAAGATCATTTTTTCCTTATTTGATCGGATCATAAAGAAACTTTGGGATTGCTGAATCACAGACGAGATAAATATATAAAGCAACGGAACCATCATAGTATTTTTTGACTCCTCCGAAAGGAAAGATGGTAAATGGATCATTCAACGATCTGGGTCTGATGGATTCTATTTGTCTCTTTCTTCGATGGAAGGGAAAAGGAAATTCCATTGCGGAGCCGTATGCAATGCATAAAAGATGCCTGTACGGTTGTTCAATTCTAATTCTATCTTTTTATTCTTGTTATTCTTTATCCCTTCCCTTCGACCGATCGTGCGAGATAGAGGAACCGTTCATTATGTTATATCATCAGGGTTATGATCCACCAACCTGCTAGTTCTTTTTATGAGGCACCCACAGGAGAATTTATCCTGGAAGCGGAAGAACTACTGAAACTCCGCGAAACCCTCACAAGGGTTTATGTACAAAGAACCGGCAAGCCTTTATGGGTTATATCCGAAGACATGGAAAGGGATGTTTTTATGTCAGCAACAGAAGCCCAAGCCCATGGCATTGTTGATGTTGTCGCGGTCGAAAATACCGGGGATTTCACATAAATTCTTGATTCCATTTCGAACCATAATTCGAATGAGCCGTGATTTGATATTTTATCTTCTTAACCTGGTAAAATATTATATGAAATGGAAGTAATTCATAATCATCCGGTTAGGATCGATCTAAACCAGCCCATTCTGTATACGATTCAGCATGCCAACTATTAAACAACTTATTAGAAACACAAGACAGCCAATCAAAAATGTCACGAAATCCCCTGCCCTTCGAGGATGTCCTCAGCGTCGAGGAACATGTACTAGGGTGTATGTGCGACTCGTTCAGATCATGATCTGGAACAAATGAGACGATTTTTCCAGTATCAATGACCAGTACCAATGAGTAGGATAGAATGGAAGAACTCCATTCCATTCACTATCTCAAAATAAAGATCTATCATATACCTCTATTGTGTATGGAATTTATGGTTTCCATTGGTGCAAATCCAATCACCTCGATTTGAGATGAAAATCAATTCCCCATTGGTAGCAAATGGTTATCCATTAAGCGGGGAAAATAGTATTTTAAAAGCAGAAAGATTATGCTTCTACTCTTGCAAGAACGGACTAACAGGGTTAGCTACCTAGCCAACCTTCATAATTAAATGCCGTCACTGTATGGATGGATCTCATTGTGAAAAGACCTATATACTGGATAATTTTATGGGTAGAGCCAAAGAGTGTGAACTGTACAAGTTACTAATAACATTGATTAAATGGGGGAAGGAGCTCCGGTGTATAGAGAGGACCTCACCGTTTAAGAAGTAATCATAGAAACGATGGAAGCCACTATTTATTTATTTCTCCATTTTTCTCTATTTATTACTACCTATTTACTAGATATTTTATATCTAATATCGGTACAATTTCTTATTCCGAGGTGAAATGCCTGGAAGAAATCAAAAATCGTGGTTGGGAAGGTCATAGTAGCAAAAGCCATTGGAATTTTTATTTTATACATCGGAAGAATCCGTTTTGTTACTAATAAACTAGGGGAGGGGAAAAGAATGACTGAAAGAAAAGAAATCAATTAGTTATTCATCAAGGTTTCATTTGATTCAATGACCAGAGTTAGGCGGGGATATATAGCTCGGAGACGTCGAACAAAAATTCGTTTATTTGCATCAACCTTTCGAGGGGCTCATTCAAGACTTACTCGAACTACTACTCAACAGAAAATGAGAGCTTTGGTTTCCAGTCATCGGGATAGATGCAGGCAAAAGAGAGATTTTCGTCGTTTGTGGATCACTCGGATAAATGCAGTAACTCGTGAAAATGGGGTATCCTATAGTTATAGTCGATTAATGCACGATCTGTACAAGAGGCAGTTGCTTCTTAATCGTAAAATACTTGCACAAATAGCTATATCAAATAGGAATTGCATTTACATGATTTCAAATGAGATTATCAAATAAGGCGACTGGAACGAATTCACCGAAATGATTTAAACGGAGTTCCCCGGAGAATGAACTCCGGGAAGGTAGAGTAGAAATGAATATGATAAATATTAGAAATGAACGAACACTTTTCAATAAAAAAAAATATTTTTTCTTCCCCATTCATTCTTTTTTTTTTTTTCTTACGACGCGACAATCAAGTATCTCGGCTTTTTCGAACAAAACCTCAATCTGAGTTTGAATTCCAATTAGAGTTTTGATTCAATTGAGAAGTAGGCCTATTTATTTCTGGTTTTAGGACCAGCAGTTCTAGGGGTCGACTCGGTTCTTTCAAATTGTTTCTCATTATTAAGAAAAGGTAACGAAGATAAAATACGAGCTTGTTTTATAGCAATAGTAATTAATCGTTGTTGTTTCAAGGTCAATCTATTCACTCGTCTAGATAATATTTTTCCTTGTTCACTAATAAATCGACTAATTAAACTCATATTTCTATAATCAATTCGATCCCCCGATCCAATTGGGGGCAAACGCCTACGAAAAGATCGCTTGGATTTACGAAAGGGTCGCTTGGATTTATCCATGATTTATTCCTTATCTCTAAAATCTTATTTCTTCATTCATTTCGGTTTCGGATCCGACCGAAATAGTAATAGTACTTGATTTGTTTATATTTTATATATCTATCTATATGTAATTTTGTCCTGTTCCTTGGAAGGGTGGAACAGACATTCTATTCTGTTCGATCTATTTCTTTATCTCCCCATGAATCGTATGCTTGTAACAATAAGGACAGAATTTTCTCAAGTCCAATCGACTAGGCGTATTGTGTCGATTCTTTTGAGTAATATATCTGGAAATGCCCCGCGATTCCTTATTTAAATCATTTCGGACACAACTGGTACATTCCAAAATAACTCTTATTCTGACATCTTTACCCTTGGCCATGAACCTCCTTTGGATTTTGGATTCCCTCCACTCTTCTATTTTCGATCTGAATCGAAGAATACGAAAAGAAGGAAAAATAAATAGAAGTTGCTAACTGATAACTCGAAATCCAATTATGAAAGATTTCGCTGCAATCAATAGAGTAATAATAAGTAATACAATTATTTCTAACTATCCATTATTTCTAATCCCAGTCAGTATTTCATTTACTATCTTGTATGCTCTTGAACAGCCTGTCCTAGACCCACATTTCTATTTCTGTTCTCCCTCTATTAATTCTATGCTGAGCCCGAGTTTCGCTGAGGTTTAATCCACTTTTCTTTCTCTTTCCTTCCTAAACAACTTAAAAAAAAAATTCAAAAGGGTGGATTAGTCACAGAGAATTTGTTGTATCTCTAATCTTCTTCACCCCTTCCCATGTCAATAACTAGAATGAAAAAAAGGGGAATGTCAACGCATCTGGGAATAAACGATTGATCTCTATCAATAGACCTGCTAAAGACCCGAACCATAGCGTAGTTAGCACAGGTGCCACGGAGAGATATGTTTTTATATCTCGCATTGAAAATCCTCCTTCTTTATTGGAATACATATATGATCAGATGTATCTGTAGCTAAAGATCACTTGTATTTGTACACGAAATCCCTAATCCCGAACTAAAATGAAAATGAATATGTACAATAATCCGGTGGATTAGATCTACTTGTCCCTAAAACAGAAAAAGATGACCCTTTCTTACTGAGCATTACCGATAAATATTCATTTTTTTATACGTTAGGTTTCATATGTATATAATTCTTTGATTATATGAAATCAAAAAGAAGAAATGGCAAGAGAAATTGTCTCTAGATATTAGGAAATAACGATGTGGAAAACAAGACAAGGATTCCCTACAATGAAACTGTACAACAATTGAAAGGGATGTAGCGCAGCTTGGTAGCGCGTTTGTTTTGGGTACAAAATGTCACGGGTTCAAATCCTGTCATCCCTACCTATTACTTCTCCTATGGGCAGTAACGAGGGATCAGTTGAGATCGATTCAAATTGGACTGGACTGGACATAATTTTGCATTTTATGATACTACATGCATGCAAGGTGTATTGGGGGTACAAAAAGAATCCCTTTCTTTACAGTTGTATCTCCTGTCATAAGAAAGCGCTCTTAGTTCAGTTCGGTAGAACGTGGGTCTCCAAAACCCGATGTCGTAGGTTCAAATCCTACAGAGCGTGATTCTGTTTTTGTAATGTTGAATCACAATAAAATAACTTTACTAACTTGAACTGCAACCTGAATTTGACCTCCTGCAGCTTAAGAAGGAGGTCAATCAAAAAAGAGATGTTACTCAATCAAAGGTCCAACTGATCTCCGCGTCTGTATTGTAAATATGCAGTTACGAATAATCCGGCCAAAGTAATAGGAATTAGACCTAAGACGATTCCAAATAGAAAAACTTCAATCATTTCAATTTGTTGGAAAGGGTAAAAATAGAGGTAATATCTATCCCTAAATATTACTCCGAATCACCCATGAATCTCAATGATCAAGAATTGGTAATTAACGCGGGAAGGAACTATCGAATACCTGAAATCTCACAGAACTATTTATTTTGATGAATTATTCATTCAATTAATTTCAAATAAGTCGTATCTTGCTCAGACCAATCAATAGAGCTGGGGTTATAGTTGAAGCAGCTAGTAGAAAACCGAAATAACTAGTTATAGTGGGCATGAAGGAGCTAAATGAGATACGTTCTTTTTTTTTTACATATGTTTATAAAGCACTTACCTAAGTTTCAATTTTTGCGAGATGTGATGATCAGAAAAAATACCAATTGACAGAATCAGTTCCAATTGAAAGTTCTTGATTCATCAGTCATTATAGACGGCACTGACAAAGATAGAGTAGCAGAGGTAGAAAAAAAAAAAAAGATTGATTTATCATCTGTGACATCTACCAATGTCGGGATTTCAAATCAACAGATTCATTGAGCAACTCGTGAGTAAAGTAATAGTCAGAAGAACTGTGTCGTGTAACTTCATTCAAAAATGAAATTATCTTTGAATAACTATAGAATAAAAGAATTGGATTTCAAAAGAATTTCCATTTTGACCATTTATTTCTTTTCTTTTTCAATTTATCAATTCCTATTATCCTTTTAGGTTCCACAGTCTGTCTTTCCATATCATGGAGTTCCATCCTTGTAGCTAGGTCAAGAAGGAACCTTTGGATCTAATCCAGTAATGGTTGCATCACGAATATTGATTGTTCAAACTATTTATTGTTTCTTCTCTTTCTTTCATCGAATACTATCTACTACTGTAGAACCAACCAATTACTTGAAATGAAAGGATTAGAAAAAAAGAAAAATATCTTTTCTACAACCATGAGAGGGGATTTCTATATTTTGCATCTAATTGAATTGTGTGGAATATGATAATCTCGTTCATTAATTATTAGAACTAGAACCCGTTGACTCAAACTTTACTAAGAACTTCAGTTTCTAGTCCAAAGCCAATACTTGAAACCCTATACTACAGAAATTTGATCAATTTTTGATTGAATGACACGCGGTTCCGCATAGACAAGTAACAAGAAAGGAAAAGGGGAATTATGTACCATTTCTTTTCGATACTGATTGAAACTGCGTTGCTGTGTCAGAGGAAGGATAGCTATACTGATTCGGTATACTCTAAATACACCTTCGGTACAATATTGACGATCTCACAAAGATGAAATATCAGTAGTTTTCCATTTACTGATCCCATCTTTCAAGGAATCGATCCCCCTTTGACTGTACAAGAATATGTGGAGCTCAGCATGTCTGGAAGCACGGGAGAACGTTCTTTTGCTGATATTATCACCAGTATTCGATACTGGGTTATTCATAGTATTACTATACCTTCCCTATTCATTGCGGGTTGGTTATTCGTCAGCACGGGTTTAGCTTATGATGTGTTTGGAAGCCCTCGGCCAAACGAGTATTTCACAGAGAGCCGACAGGGGATTCCATTAATAACTGGCCGTTTTGACCCTTTGGAACAACTCGATGAATTTAGTAGATCCTTTTAGGAGGCCTCAATGACCATAGATCGAACCTATCCAATTTTTACAGTGCGCTGGTTGGCCGTTCACGGACTGGCTGTACCTACCGTTTCTTTTTTGGGGTCAATATCAGCAATGCAGTTCATCCAACGATAAACCTAATCTGAATTATAGAGCTACGACACAATCAAACCCGAACGAACAAAATGTTGAATTGAATCGTACCAGCCTCTACTGGGGGTTATTACTCATTTTTGTACTTGCTGTTTTATTTTCCAATTATTTCTTCAATTGAGAGAAAGAAAGAGAATAGTAGGAATTCTCTTATCCCATTCGGAAGGATATCATCCTCATAATTATCCATGACTGTTTATGTCTCTAGCATGACCACTTGATGAAATGTGGAGGGAAGCGGGGTAAATGGCCGATACTACTGGAAGGATTCCTCTTTGGCTGATAGGTACTGTAACTGGTATTCCTGTGATTGGTTCAATAGGTATTATTCTTTTACGGTTCATACTCCGGATTGGGCTCATCCCTATAGTGATCGGATGAGAACCGGATTGTGGACATGAAAAAGTAAGAACTCAACAGGACCTTACCCCTCGAATCAGACAAAACAAAGAGGGGTAAGGTCCTGTTGAGTTCTTACTCTTCCAGCGAGACTTTGATCCATTTCATAACATAAAGGTTGGAAATTCATTCAGTCAACATAAGAAGAATATTTGATTCGTAGAAATGACAAAACGGATCCTTTGCTTCGATCCGATGTTTAAAACCACCCCATTCCTTTGTTTCTAATGATGTTTTTGAAGAATTTAATCCCTTGATTGTCATAGTATCTGTTCCTCTATAGTATGGACGGACTCTTCCGAAGCAAGAAGAAAGAAGGAATCAATCGATTTTATGGATGACACAATATGGATTTCTACAGATGAGACATTCTTCAAATCAATTCCAATTAGTATGGAAATGAACCTTACTCCATAAATAAAATTTCAAGCAAAAGACACTTAATTTAATGCCCGAGTGTGGTGAAAAAAAAAAAGTGAAAATCTTGGATTTTTGCACATATCCAAATCCTTATTGATTATCTCATCACAGCGAAAATTTGCTTTTTTTTTTTTTATAAGTTCATTGAAGAAGTTCTATTTGCTCAATGAGTGATTCCCCCCGCCCCCCCCTTTTTTTTTGTTTGTCCACTACTGCTTATGAATCTAAAGAAAGAGGTTATAATAGTCCTGGAAAAGAAAATCGTAATCTTTAACGAACAGGATCAAGAATCATTATTATTTCCACACAGGAAAAGGGTGAAAAATTCCTTTTCTTGTGTGGAAGATTAGTAAGACGAGCAATCCCTCCTAGAATCATTTGTTACTTTCATTTATTCCTTGCCATTTATTTTCTTCCTTGCCTATTATCTAATAGAATTCGATTCTATTAGGTACAATAGAATCAAAAACTATTGATGCATTACATGGCATTTATAATCTGGGATTAAGAGGCCTGGCATAGTCACACCACTCCAATTTTTTTTTTGAAAAAAAAAAAAATGTCAAGTAGCCTTCTTCAGAATATACATATTATTACTAGGAACGGGGCACAAACAATTCCTGACATCTCGCCGAAAAACAGTATAAAGAAAAAAGCTTTTCATTATTTTTTTGATCATACATAATTGCATCGATCAACAATAGTTCGTCTCTTTTTACCAATTTGATGGATCCATGTATCTAGAAATTCATTTCGGACAATTGAACCTTCTCAAACTGTTTCTTTTTAAGAACCAAAAAGATTTGTGCCAGAATAACAGATACCAAAAAGAACAACAACCCTTGGACACGTAATGGATCTTGAAGTACTATTTCTGCATCTCCCTGACCAAATCCACCCACATTAGGATTACTCGTTAATGGTTGATCAAGCTTGATAGATTCACCCTCTGAAACAAGAAGTTCCGGTCCTGGAGGTATAATATCAATTACTTGGTGTCCATCCGATGCATCAGCTATGGTTATTTCATACCCCCCTTTTTCTTTACGTACTATTCTGCTTACTATACCCGCTCCTGTAGCATTATAGACTGTATTGTTACTCTTACCCCCATCGGGATAAATCTGGCCCCTTCCCCTGTTCCCACCTACGTATATAGGATATTTTAAGAAGTTAACGTCTTTCTTAGTAGCAGGGTCCGGAGAAAGAATGGGAAAGACGATTTCACTATATTTCTGACCAGGAACAGGACCTATCACAAGAATATTTTTTTTAGTGGGGCGATAACTCTGAAAAGACAGAGTGCCTATCTTTTCTTTCATCTCGGGAGAAATACGATCGGGGGGAGCTAATTCGAATCCATCGGGTAAAATAAGAACAGCCCCCACATTCAAAGACCCCTTTTTACCATTAGCAAGAACTTGTTTCAGTTGCATATCATAAGGGATTCTAACAACTGCTTCAAATACAGTATCAGGAAGCACAGCTTGTGGAACCTCAATATCCACGGGTTTATTAGCTAAATGGCAATTGGCACATACAATACGCCCAGTTGCTTCTCGTGGATTTTCATAACCCTGCTGCGCAAAAATAGGATATGCATTTGAAATAGATGTCCTAGTTATTACATATATCATGATCGATACGGAAATGAATCGAGTCATTTGTTCCTTTACCCAAGAAAAGGTATTTCTATTTTGCATGGTCCAATCATTGATCCCGGAAATTTCTACAATAAATTAGGTAGGTAGCTAATATAGTTAGTTATAGTATAGTTCCCTATCCACGATTCTGATATTGTACTGGAATAATTGTACTGGAATATAGGAGGAATCGAATTCCCTGGACGGGTAAAAGTATAAAGAGTGGGATTATTTGATTGATATCAGCGGATCAAATGAGTTCTTCATTCATTCATTGAATGATAAATGACTACAAGTGAAGGAGATACACGATTTAAATAATGGAAGATCCAATATTTCAAAATTGTATCTAGAATGACTGGAAAGGTAGAAACAAGACCAGATATAATTTGATCGTTATGGGAAAATCCAAAATCTTTGTAGATCGAGCCAATCATTAGTTCCCAACCATAAGGCGAGTGGAATCCGATACATAAATCAGTTAATAAAAGAATAGAAAAAGCTTTTATTGTGTCACTTAAGTTATAGAGGAATTCCTGAACCCAAGAATTCAAAATGAGAAGTTCTTCATTACCCAGAATAGAATAACCGCTTAGAATAGCGAAACAGATTATATTTGCCGAGAAATCCAAAATGATATGGATATGATCTTCATTGTGCATTTTGATCAATTGTATCGTTTCTTTGTGGATTCCTATACGAAACTTTTGTATCTGTGTCTCCTGGTAGTCCTTTATCATTTCGTCCAACAGGAATAGTTCTTCTAATTCTATGAATCTTTCTAGAACGTTATTTTCTTGAATATCATTCAAAAAAGTTTCGGATTGCCTGGTATTCCACCAATGAGTAACCCAAGGTTCCAGACTTTTATTAAATGAGAGAGAGATCCACCAGGGCAAAAAGACTATAGATGCAAGATATGGGAGGGGAGTCAATGCTTTTTTCTTTTTTGGCACTTTTTTTTTTTCATTGTTTAGTCCTTGGATCTGGAAAGAATATAGAAATAGAATCAAATAAAAATGAAATGAAAAAATAAGGGCCCATTTCAAATGAAAGAAATAATCAAATATTGTTTCCAGATATCCCATGGTCAAATTCGAACCAATTGCATCTTCATTTGTTCCTTTCGATGAATGCAACCACTTGAAGTAATGAATATTATTCGGATTTTGAGACAAAAAAACTCCCCCTCGATCAATCAATTATTTCGAAATGTTTGGCTGGCTACCCACAGCCCAGGAATAATTGAAGGGATATTTTTGAAGAATATTGATGATGAAATCCGAAAGGAGTGGCAAAAGGAGAGAGAAATTGGATGGTTATGAAAGATCCAATCGTTTGGCCATCAAGGAGCAAAAGAGAGGATAAGATAAAAAGAAAGATCGATTGACAAATGACAAAAGGGAGATAATTTATGAGAGATGATCCATCTGTATCTAACGTATCAATTCAAAATATTGGGCCTAAAAAGATGAATTCTGTACTGTATTCCGAAATGTTCTGATATGTGTGATGAATACATACTTATTGGACTTCTTACTAATATGAAAGAATTGAGTTGAGTTCCATATGCATAAAAATAGTTTTGGTGGACAAAACTTGCTTCTTATTATGGTTGTTCCATATATGCCTGCTTGCTTGCTTTATTCTATAGGCCACAGTACAGCGGCATTACCAACAGAACGGGTGAAATAGAATCTAACATGATTTGCTCGAATGAACGTTCCGAAGAAACTTCGCTTATATTAAAAGTAAAAGGGGATTCCTGAGCTCCTTCCCTCATACTGAGAAAGAAAACATTCATTCTTCATCACAGTTTATTTCAAAATACTTCAATTGGTACACGCAAGAAATAGGCCGATTCGGCAGCTTTTTGTTCAATTTCTCGTGGAGTCAAATTCTCATCAGTTCGAGTCAAGGGGATAGCTCCCTGGCCTCTAATTTCCATATAAAGGACACGACGGGAATAAAGGCCCTCTTTAACTTCCATTCTGATCGACTGGATATCTCTCATAAGAAATCGAAGGAAGATTCGACGATTTATTCCAGGAAATCCCCAACGAAAAATACACACGACCCCTTCTTTTCTATCGAATCGATCATAACCACTACCCACATTCCACGAAATTGTGCACCACAAATAGGAACTAATGAACAGACCCGCGATCCCATAAAAAGACATCACGATCCCTTGTGGAAAAAAAATTATTTGCTGAGACGGGAATAAGGATATCAAATTCCTACCAAGATAACTGGAAGTTCCAACCAATAAGAATCCTAGCGAACCTAAAAAAAGGATAAAGGCCCAGCAGAAATTACTTGTTTTTCGAGACCCCGTTATAAGTTCTATCCATATACGTTCTGATCGCCAGTTCATACTAGATCCAGTTGCATTCTATTGGAATTGAGAGAATAAGCCAAATGAATTTGACTTTACCTTTTTGGCTCCCGAAGTAACTCTCATCAACTAGCACTATTATGATGTGAACCCTTAGCAGTAATTCATCGAATTGGTTAGATATAAAATAATAACATCCCCTTCATATGATCCCATTATGTATATCTACATAACATATAGATACATTTACTTTCTATTTCAGATATAGATATCCGCCGATCTATTTTAAAACAGCTATACCCGCATATACATGCATTTATCCATAGATCATGTATCTGCATGCATAACATAACAGCCTTTTCCTTTTTATTTGTTATTTGTATTATTTTTGTGTTCGAGGGGAGCCACATATCGTACCATATTCCACTAAATAGGTATCTGTATTATGATCCAAGTCCAAGTGTTGAAATAAATTGATGAGATTTAGTCCCATCGGATCTAAACAATCTTGTTTTTTTGAACATGAAGAGATAAAGACGCCATTGCAATTGCCGGAAATACTAGGCCCACTAAAGGCACAAAAATAGAGGGTAAGTTGAGATCTGTCATAGAATAGGTGCCTCGATTTAATATTTGTACCTGTTATAAAAGATATCTCCTGTTATAAAAGATATCTTATGATAAGTCTATCTATTATAAGTATTATAAGTATATAATAAGTTCAAGGAATGTAGAACTAAATAAATGTACCTATTCATCTTTCTACACGAAATATACGTATGATAATCCGCTTTATTATTCTTGTTCTCCCGTCCTTATCTTTTTATTTTAATAAGGAGAATAAGGGGTTTATTATGAGTT
>NW_027518911.1:0-27740 GCF_043159265.1 Tasmannia lanceolata | reverse complement strand
CTAAGATTAGTTTGAAGTTCCAACCAAGAGGAAATCTCAGAATCACTCTTGTCTCACCTTCGGGAACACCGTCGCATTTATTGATGTCCCGTCCGAGGGACACGGACGAAGACACATTCGACAAGTGGCCCTTTATGACTGTTCACTTCTGGGCGAACGAGCCCAGGGAACGTGGAAAATCATAATTAGAAACGAGAATAGGCGCCGTGTTGCAGACCAACAGGGTACCCTATTCTCCTGGTCGCTAGTCTTCTTTGGAACCTCCACACCACCTCAAGAAAATTCACCCCTCAATAATTACACACAAACAATAGCAGAATATTGCCACGACGAACCTATGAACAGGATACTTTTAGTAAGGAAGGATACAATAGTGATACAACTAACAACGATGAACCGGCAAGTGCTCCACTTTCATCGGTTAGAGAAAAAATCGTGCAAGCTTTCAAACAAAGTCAGAAACATCATCATCAAATCTCCATTCTATTGACAATGCAAACAAGTTCAGTAATAGCTTCGCACCCAAATGGGCTCCAACATGGCTGGTGCCTCTGGGTGTTGTAACGTCCATATTTGTGATAACAGTTCTTGTTTTTGCTACACTAATCAGTCTGGTTAGAGTTGGTTCAAAGTTCGCAGGTAACATTGAGTTACGATTTAGGCCTCAAAGCCATGGAGCTAAATCGTCCTCAAGCACTGCCTCCTATTCCAAATTAGACAGTGAGGTTAATCTGGATTGTTAAAATGATTAAATCAGGGCAAAAACAAGGATGCTGTAAATGTAGGACTTGAAAATAATGAAGTGATTCAAAAATAAATAGAGAGAGCGAAAGCGAGAGCTGTAGGTTAGACTGATTAAATAGATTTTGAAAATTCACATGCAAATAGACATCATTAATTTACTTGTTCGAGTCTTCTCCTCTCACCTTTTCTTATTTCCCAGGTGATTTATTATCAGGTTGATTACCTAGCTTATCACCTTAGTCTTGCCAACTAAATCCTGTAGCGCCAAGTCTAGATTGTACTTGGCCCTCGAATGATTCTCGGCGTAATTTTTCAAGATCTCTAAATCGTCTTGCTCCTCGGTGTCGATATTGTGGCAAATATTGTATAGTCTGACTAGTTTTACGGCATCCTCCACCAATTGCTTGATAAACATCTCCAATAGTAAATTGTCAATCTGCTTGTTGTAGGCCAAATAGAGTGACATTGGACCAAAATGCCTGGTCGATCTGAGTTTGTCGAAGTCACTTCTACTATCAACAAAATTGTAAACTCTTGTAGTTGCATGCACATATCGGGGGTCATCGGGCTCAAACTGAACACAGGCACGATCTAGTATATATTTATACTTTTCATCTTGCAATAATCTGATCATATTGTTCTCCTCAAATAATCTTGGTGTCTCGACAGACGCACTATCCTGGGGATAGAAGATATGATTCAATCTAGACCTTTCCACGTGAGTTGGGAATCTTAATGTGCCATCACGTTCCCTGATGGACATCAGTCTAGATCTTTTCGTCTGACCAGGTGATATGTCCACAAACAAAACTCTGAATCGAGAATATCCTACAAGCTCCTCGTCCTTGGAGAGGATTCTTGGCTCTGAATTGTCTGGATCCATTACGGGCGGCATCTGAAGTCTCGCCCTCGCCTCATGGTAGGCATTCTCCTTGGCCCGCTTCAAGTCCTCATCTGTCATGAACATCATCTTGGGCGACTTCAATCTATGGACTATCCTTTGTGAAAATATCTTATCCTCACTATACCTGGTGATCTCCTTCAATAATGTTTGTACATCTTCCTGCACGAAAACTTGACCAATACTAGGCCTTTGTCGTTGCTGTTGCTGGATGCTCATGGCTCTCCTGAAGATGAGATTTCGCAGAGCCATGATTGGATTTGATTTTATGCTAATCGATGTAAAATATAATTACTTGATTTGTTAGGTTTACGAATAGGACATCTCAATATAGCCGAAACCCTAAAGTTGTTTATATTCTCGGAGACACGTTCAATACACGAGGCTTATTGCAATGCAATTCTGCACATGTTTCTGCCAACAAATCTCTCGAGCTACTTTTTTGTGCGCGACTGTACATTCGGAAGCAAATCAACTAATGATCACTCAAGAGAACCCTCTAATTGCCTGTCTATGAATGTAAAGTGTTTTTATTCTTATAAGAATCCAAGAAAAGAATTATCATCGATCAATGGGCGTTGTTATCTTGTTTCGTACTAAAAATTCACCAATAACGGAAGCCACTTGTTCGGGTACGTCTTCGTGAACCGCATGGCCGCATTTGGGTAGTACCTTCATCATGAATTTTCCCTGCATGTGACCTATTGTGAGAGTCTTATCGAGCCTGTCGATTCCAGCTAGAAGGAGGAACTTTGCCTGGACCGGCGAGTCCAGTAGCTCACCAGATAGTCCCTCGAACCATTCGCTCCAAAAGGGTTGTGTCTTGGCCAAGTCTGTGCGCCAACAATATCCCGGTGAGTCTGCATCGATTGACTTCCTCTTGTTGTCATAATCGTTTGCGGCAAACTTTAGCTCCTGACTCGAATCCGGCGAACATTCTCCATCCTCACACATCTCGCTTATCACAGGATTACCCATACTTGCTGCCGCGGCAGCAGGTGAAGGAACTCGGGGCGGACCCATGGGTAGGTTACTCTTGAGGGCCGCGATTCGTGGTGGTAGGGGCAAATCTGGTGGCAAATTCACGATTGGACTTGTGGGCCCAATCAGACTCTCAGAGCTAACGGGAAATTTGTGTTTTGTAAGAGATTCAATCAAGTGTCTTGGTTCATCGCTGTAGTCAATGTCATGTATTGCCAAGTGCTCATTCTCGATGCTAACCAAGTTTCCCGGCATTGAAACTCGAGCCGCGTCGATATTCTTCGCCATCCCAGATCGAACCGACCACTCAATTGCATTCTTGAGCGTGGGGAACCTCGCAGGTCGAGTTTTGATTACTGACATCATCAAAGGCAGTGCATCCTTGGCAGTCCCTTCGACGACATCAATAATGACGAAGCCAATCAATGAAGGCAACGAGGCATTACACCTAGATGAGCACTTGATGGCAATGGCGCCGCCCATACTGTGGCCAACGAGGACAATTTTGGGTGTCTCTGGGAAGCCACATATCCTATGAGTTGTGTGTATAATTGATGAGACATCCTGACACAGAGTGTCGATGTCCATTTGATTGTCATTCCTGGTTTTTGTGTCGCCATGACTGCGCAGGTCGATAGCCAAAACGCGGCAATGACAATAGTGCTCGATGTAACGAGTGAACTTTGCCCACGATAAACCCGAATACCCGCCGCCATGGAGGGTAACTAGAGTTGGAATTTCATTGAACTGCTTCACTTCTGCCTCAGTAAAATCGCAATCGTTGGCGTCGAGTCGCCTGCCGAATTCTCTCTTTGTGCATAAGGTTCCTTGAAGTTCCTCAGGTAAACTCTGAAAAAATCCAACTCTTGATCACAAATCGCCCCCAGCTGATGGTGGTGGTGATGATTTGGTGATTCATTTGGCGACACTCTCGGGCTGGTGTCAAGTTGAATATCGTGAGCTTCGTCGAAGTATTTGGTCCAGCCGACGGCGAATAATCCCGTTGACTCCTGGCCGAGAGTCGCGAAGTAAGCGAAGCCATACGAAAGGCTTCGAGTTGGCTTCGGAAATAGGAGAGCCAACCGAATTTTTCTAATAGTTCATCTTGTTCTCACCTAATTAAAGGTGAAATATTAATGTAGTTGCAATGACAGCTGGTGAAATGTAAACAATAATAGAACCACGCGAAGAGGGAAAAAATTTCATCAGATACGTCAATTAAGATGGCGCCACGATCTGCCACATGGGGTGTTTTCGCATCATGATGCTCATGTGGGTAAAAAAGTGATGAAAGCTCTTCTAATTAGTGCGTCTGTTTGCTGAGTACGATGGCTGAGCTGGCGCACTAATTGATAATTGATTAAATCCCTCAAATATCAGCCGATTAGTTTCGTGAATTCCGCCTCAGACTCGAAAATCCACTGGAAATATTTTGACAGCAGAGATAAGATTTGACAGCAGCCATACAGGTGGATTATTCGGAGGTTAGAGTTTCGTCGGCTTGTCTGATCCACCGGCGGCATCAAAGCATAACGAAGGCAACACCGACGACGACTGCGACAACAACAGGTGATTAACAACACCACACTTGAGGCACCTGAGCCTCGCTCGTGTACCTCTCTATAGGCCGACAATTTGGCTAGGGAACTAGACACACGCAAGGACGCGCACCGAATTTTTGTGCGAGATTCGCTCTCCTCTTGGGCTTTCTAGGCGTAGCGACCGGCCGCCGCCATTACGGCCAACGAGGGCGACGACGACAGCGGCGAGGATTCCGCCGCCGCCGCAGATGAGCGGCCACAGCCAGAGGGGGAGGAAGCGCGGCGAGGAGAAGGGCAAGCAAGAGGGCACAGGCGACGGGTTAGCAGGCACGACGAGACGGGGGAGGCAGCGGCATTAGCCAGGCGAAGAAGGACAAGGCACGTCGCTGTCCCCGCGTCGAGTAACGCCGGTGGTGGTGGTGGCGGCAGCAGCAGCGGCGGCAGCCCTAGTGGCAACGTTAAAGTTAACGTCAGTGGTGCCAGAGACGCGCACAAGCTCGAGTTAAAGCCACACGATTCGCAAGGGGAAAGCAACAGCAACCACAAGGCAGCAACGCAACACGAACGTGAAGAAGAGAAGCAGCAGCAGCCAATGCATTCGCTGCTTGCCGCAGCGGCGCGTTCGACACGAGCGCCGCCACTGGCAAGGCGAGCGGCCGGTGCGGTGGAGTCGCGCACTAACGCGTTCGGCGTCGGCGACGGCGCTAGCGCAACGACTGCAAAGTCATCCAATAGGCGCACCATTAACACTGCTAGAAGCAAGGAAAGCTCGAAGTCATCCTCTTCATCATCACAATCATCATCATCCTCGTCATTATCATCCTACGAGAGACAACTACAACTACCATCACATCGTCCCCACCACCATCATCATAAGTCATCATCAACAGCGTCAGCCTTGTCAGCGCTAGGAGTCGGAGCTACAACCACAGCAGCGCAGCCACCGCCGTCACTACCACCGAGTTTCAGCAGTAATTCATCATTGAACGTTGAGCAGGCAAAGCGGATACATTCGACTAACCACGAAAGACATTATCGAAAATATTTAAAACCCCACACAACTTCAACCACTACTGACAACCAATTTCAAGGTTCATTATTGCACAACCATCACCATCGTCGTGGTATTCTAAAGCAAAGCAAAAAATCTCTCTCAACAACCTCATCTAGACACCCAAATTCTACCACAACTAATAACAAGAAAAATATCAAAATGGTCGACCAAGCTGTAATTGACAAGTTGGAGGCTGGCTTCGCCAAGTTGCAAGCGACAACCCCAGAGCAATGTCACTCATTGCTGAAGAAGTACTTGACCGCGAGGTCTTGGACGCCTGCAAGAACCGTAAGACTGCCATGGGTGCCACCTTGTTGGACGTTTGCCAGTCGGGCTTCGAGAACTTGGATTCGGGTGTCGGCATCTACGCGCCTGACGCCGAGTCGTACACCTTGTTCAAGGAATTATTCGACCCAATCATCGACGACTACCACAAGGGATTCAAGCCAACCGACAAGCACCCGGCAAGCGACTTCGGTGACCTTGAAAGCCTGGTCAACGTTGACCCAAACAACGAGTTCGTCATCTCCACTCGTGTTCGTTGCGGCCGCTCCCTCAAGGGCTACCCGTTCAACCCCTGCTTGACCGAGGCGCAATACAAGGAAATGGAGTCCAAGGTTAGCGGCCAATTCAAGGCAATGGACGGCGACCTGACGGGCACCTACTACCCATTGACTGGCATGACCAAGGAAACTCAACAGCAGCTTATCGACGACCACTTCCTCTTCAAGGAGGGCGACCGTTTCCTCCAAGCGGCGAACGCTTGCCGCTACTGGCCAACTGGTCGTGGAATCTACCACAACGTGGCCAAGACCTTCTTAGTCTGGGTCAACGAGGAGGACCATCTTAGAATTATTAGTATGCAAAAGGGCGGTGACCTGAAGCAAGTCTTCAGCCGCATGGTTCAAGGAGCTCGCGCCATCGAGGCCAAGGTTCCATTCTCGCACGACGAGCGCTTTGGTTTCTTGACCTTCTGCCCGACCAACTTGGGCACAACCATCCGTGCTTCAGTTCACATCAAGCTACCAAAGCTTGCCGCTGACCGCAAGAAGCTGGAGGAGGTTGCCGGCCGCTACAACCTGCAAGTTCGTGGAACTTCAGGCGAGCACACCGAGAGCATTGGCGGCGTTTACGACATATCCAACAAGCGTCGTTTGGGTTTGACCGAGTACCAGGCCGTTCGCGAGATGCAAGACGGAATCTTGGAGTTGATCAAGATTGAGAAATCTTTATAGAGTGTGCGGCTATAACACCTTTTTACTGATGCTATAACAACAGCTATTATGATTACTACTTCTTCTATTCAACTATTACTACTGATATCAATTTTAGCTTATTATCTTAAGTATTGAAAACACAGGATCACATCACATATATCTATACATGTATACATCATTCATATATTTAGTATTGAATACATATTTCTAATCACAAACAAGCGGCAAGCAAGTAAAAGTAATTACGACGGCTATACGTGTAGTGATACTTCACAATTACCATTGTGTGTTGTGTGAGCCTAAACTCAAAAGCTTTCTTCCTCCGCTTATTATTAAGAACATCATCAGCAACCACGCATCATCGCCACAGTCATTTCTATTCATCCAATCAACATCAAAGAGTTTTTGACTCGAGGAGAGGAGCAACCGAAAGGGAGAGAGTTGAGATGAACTCAAGCGTGAAAATTGTCTTTCCTCCTCCTTTCCCATAGAACTTGGTGGTGGTAGAGGTGGTGTGGGGACATGCAGCATTGGAGATGTTGAGAGTTTATGTTATGTAATCATGCAAAACTCTTAATAGTGAAATATTTAATTGGTGCTTTTAACAACAATAACAACCACAACAAGGAGTCGTACAATTCTATTATTATTATTCAACGGGAACATCAACATGTTTAAATCTTGGAAGTGCACGATGACTAACACTGATGAATGAATGGATTGTATTAATGGAGGCGTCAAGGGTTGCGACTTTTATTGCTATTATCGCCCATTATCACCTCATAATGTTTGAATGATGTAACCGATTAATAATAAAGTTTAGTGCATATACAACTACTACTCGCTCATGTAATATCCTTCCTGCCTGCTCGCGCGCGTCTTGCAACACGATGTGAGCCCGAGGCAAGGTCAATCTAGATCACAGCGCCTCTGCGCGAAGGTCCATTGTCTGCCTGTTGATTGTCGGCTGTCAAGCTCGTTGAATTCAAGAGTAGACGTATTTTCCGTCAACCTGGGCTCTCAACAAAGTAATTACACTTCTTTGAGAGGGTAAATATTTAGCTTAAAATTGCTCAGCAACCAATACACTTGGCTAGACAATGGACTCTCGCATAGGCCCGAAGCCGAAGTCAATTCAAGAGCGAGGTGGGAGTGTAAGCTGGTGGCAAGTCGGACGGAGTTGCTCACTTGGCTGGGGCGCCTCTGCCTCTTCACGCTCGTTGAACCCTTCACCATCCACTGAGTCCCCATCAAGCGTGAACATTCTCCCTCCCGTCATTGTTGTTGTTGCTGTTACGTAAAAAGAGGTAGAGGCGATACTCGACTCGCCATGCGCCAAGTCTGACTCGTGGGGCGCCTCTTAGAAAACATAACAAACGACTTAAAGCGTTGCGTCGGGTCGTTGAGTTTCAGGCAACAAACAACGAAGCAGAGGAGGACAACGAAAACATGAGAGTGACTGGAGTCCAATTCAATGGAAAGTAACCTGATCGTTTAGCTCGTAAGTCGCACAGCGACAACACCAGAGATGGCCAAACACACGGGCAGTAATTAGAAACAAAACGAACTAGCGATCCAGACGGATGGCTGGTCACGAGAAGTAGAGGTTGACGCAGGAGGATCTACACTCGCAGATCGATCTAATTCATTTCAATTCAATTCAGTTTGAGAGGCGTAGCTTGTCGTCGTCGTCGTCGCCGCCGGTTAAGTAATTGAATAGTCGCCGGGGCAAAGCTGATGAACTGAGCTGAACAGGAGATTGTGTGTCGCCGCTCAATCGTGTGGCTCATTGTGTCACTAGAGCGCGAAATTAATTCCAATTGAGTGTCACTAGTAAACGTTAGAGTCAATCTCTCCGTCGACTTTGGACAAGTGCAATGATATGCCGCCGCAGGCGCCGCAACTTGGCGACTGACGCACTCGTTGGAATCCCGACAACAACACCGCCTAGCAACAAGTGTCAAGACTGGCTAGACGAGCAAACAAAAACACTCGTCTGCCGATCCAGTTTCTTCTCAGCGAAAAACACGGCGAACTTTAGTTCCTCATGGACGAACTCCAGCCGGCTGAGTGGAAAATTCAGGTCGTTCAACTGGTTGAACTTCTTCCTCTTCGAAGACGACGACGCCGATTGACGAGGAAGAACGAGTTTTATTATTGATGATGGCCTTTCGTGTGAACAGCTTGACTCACCGCCGCGCTGATCAATCAACCGAATGAAAGTGTAACAACACCTCGAGGGGCACCTAAGTTTGCGGTTTATGAGTTCAAGCAGAGCGATTTTCACTTATTAGCTCGCCAACTCGAGTGTGACCTCTGGCGGCCTGCGTTCTCTCTGAGGGAAAGTTCGAAAGTGTTCGCTATGCTCGCCGCCTCACACACAGACCACGAAGACGGGGACGCGCATAGCGCAAAATCTCGCGAGGCTCTCAGCGGCGGCGGCGCCATCACAAAAGCGGGCGCAATTTTAAACACTTCACGCGGGATTACGGAGGCAAATTGCGTAATAGACTTGCACTGAGCGAGCAAGCGAGTGAGTGAGGATAGGTTGAGGGGCCCGAGGGACGCGCACCACAGTGGTGTCCTCTCGCGAGAGGCGAGCTCAAGCGATGCTTATCTCGCCGGCAAGGCAGTCGGCGGCGAACTATAAAAGCGCCTCGCGAGATCGAAAGGTCACTCTGATGGAGTGTTTCTTTGTCAGAGTTGCTCGTTTCTTGTTGTCGTCGTCTTGGTCGTTGTTTGCTCGTCTTTTTATGCAAAACTCGCGCGAGCAATAACATGTTTGGCAAGCCGTCAAGTTTGTGCTCGAATTTGCTCGGCGAGAGGATAAAACTTTCGCTTGTCAGTGTAATCTTCCCCGCGGAAGATCTAGACTCGCCCCCAAGAGTTGCTCACTTTTATGTGTGTCCTCTACACACACACACAAACACGGACACGCGAAAGTAGCGAGGCGCTCGACGAGCAACTTGGCGAGGCGCAAGCCGCGCGAGTCTAGCCAGCTACTCGGAGGTGACAATCGAGTCGCACACCTGCAATCATCGGCGCTGGAGGAGGCCGGCACAGTTAATCGAGCGAGGCGGGTCGCCAGTGGCCGACCTTGAGGCTGCGGGGAGACGAGTCAATTTGTGTCCGTTAGATTGCATTAGCGAGTAACTGGGCGCATGTTGTCCGTGATATGGGCGTCACCTCTGCAAACACACGGCGGCCAGTAACAAGCAAAACAGGTGTACGGTTTCTATGGGAATGAGCATGAGCAGTCGAGTGGCGGTGTTACCTCATCTCGTCGTGGTTTCGGCCATCGCGAACAGCGATACGAGGATCCCCATTGCGTCAGCGTGCTCAAGTTGTGTGTGTGCGCGGCGAACGTAACGACAGACACACTTGGGCTCCCCTTCGACTCGAGAAGGAAACTCTCGGGCGAAAAACAACCACTTGTAAGCGTCGCTGGCTACCACTTGGTGGCTTTCACAGGAATGAGGGTCCGCCTTTGCGTCACCACACTACAAGACGAGTAATTATTTATTGGCACTAGTCAGCTGGAGTCTCAAGGGAAGGAAAACAATCGAGCAAAAGATGGCCAAAACATCGACAAAGTTCAACGTCAGGCTGATGAACTTGGTGTCCATGTTCGCGGTGTTGAGCCACTTCGCTCTGACAGGTGAGTATTAGTGGCCCCATCATTTTGGAATCTCCTCGTCGACAACATCGGAGTCTAATTGCAATTATCCAACCAACCGAAAGCGAGGGGATTCATCTGGTGCTACTCGTGCATGAGCAACCAGCCTGGATGCTCGGAGGACGGAGTCAGTTGGCTCGTCCACCGGGCGGTCACCTGCCCGAGAGACGACGACAAGTGTGTCAAAATAACCGAAAGGAAACAGAGTGAGTTGTTAATTCATGAGCCAATTTGCTTGATAACCAAGGGAGAGCCAAATCTAATTAGTGTCCTTCTCACAGGCGACGTCATGATAATCAGAGACTGCTTGTCCAACATAATGCCAATCCGGACGGACATCCCGGGCGACAAGTACGAGGGTTGCCGGCCGGCCTCGCTGCCCAACCCGAAGATATCAAACTACGTGACGAATCCCCTGTACGATCTCGAAATCAAGAGGTAAGTTTGGGGAGAGAGAGCTAGCGATGAGCTGCGTTGTATCAGCCAACTAACTCCATCTCCAGCAACCCGAATGACAACACCACCTACTGTTTTTGTGAATTCGATCACTGGTGCAACGGAGGCTCCCTATTGGAGCCGGTGAAGGCCCACCAACTTATACTCATATTAGCAACGTTTGTTTTCCTACTACAAGTTGTGATGATTTGAACGCATACTCCTCGAGATGAAACCTTTTTCCCGCACCTCTCGTCTGTCATCTCACCTGCATATGAGCAACCGAAGCCAGTTGCCGTAGTCGAATAGACGATTTAAAATCATGGACCAAGACACTGAGATGCTCTACATGGACGATGGCAGCCAAACCTCGTCGACTGGCTCCGCGGTTGGTGGCGCCGGGGGGAGGAGGAAAAGCAGCGGCACCACCGATTTGGTAGGAAAACAATTTCCCAACAAGGACAACAAACGATTCCAAGTGCGCAAATGGACGGCGGTGGCCCTGTGGGCCTATGACATAACCGTCGACAACTGCGCCATTTGCAGGAATCACATCATGGACAAGTGTATCGAGTGTCAATCCGTCCAGGAGATGACAAACATAGACGAAAACTGCACCATTGCTTGGGGCAAATGTTCTCACGTTTTCCACATGCATTGCATATCAAAGTGGATCAACACGAGACAAGTGTGCCCCCTTGACAACAGGAATTGGGAATTCAAGAAATATGGCACATGAGATTTGCGGGCTCCTCTCATCTTCTATTTAATATATCGGAAAGTCTAGCTCAAGTCGAATCTAGTACTTGAATCTACATTCGGCCGGCCACTCCAGCTCGTCCAATTGGGTGTTGATGAATTTAATCATGGGCGGCGGGCCACACATGAGGATGTGCGTCGATCCATCGGGTTCAAATAAATTCTCCTTTATCATGTCCTTGTTGACAAAGCCACTGCCATACTTCCAGCCCTCCTCGGGCCTGTCAACGGTGTACCAAATCTTCAGTTGGTCGGGATATTTGGCGGCCAGCCCCTCGAGCTCGTCGCGCAACAGAATGTCCTTCTCGGTTTGGTTGGCAAACAGCAAGGCAATCTTGGTCTTGTCAACGGAGGTCTTCTTGAGGACGTCGCGGATAACTTGTAACATGGGCGCGATTCCCGTGCCGCCCGCAATCATGGACAGCCTCTTGACGTGTATCTTTTGGGGCGCACTCTTGAGGTCGGCCCTGATGGCCAGGTTGCCCTTGCCCAGGTACTGGAGTCGGCCCTTCGGTCCGCGAATCTTGATTGAGTCGCCCAGTTTAAGGCTCTCCAGGTGCTGGGTGAGCTTGCCGCCGTCTGGAAATTTGGGGTGCACATTCTTGAAGTAAACCTTGATGACGAACTCCACGAAAACCCTTGTCGTCGTCGCTCGACACGGGAGTGTAGGAGCGGCTAACCTCAACCTCGTTTAGGGTTGCAATGAGAGACACATGCTGGCCAATGGGCAAACCCAAAACGTGCTCCTTGCTGGGCAAACCGAACCTGAACCTCCTGGTGTCATGGGAAACCTCCTCGCGTTCGATTAGCTTCACCTCGTACTGTGTCTCTGGATCCTGCAACAACTTGGGCGGACCTGATGAAAACCAGCGGAACATTATGTTGTGTAATGAGGTTGTGGTGGACTTTTCCCCGTTTTGGGATTTGTTTTGGTGAAATAATATTATGTCTACTGCCCGCCAGCCTACGTAACCAATAAAAGCTGTAACTAAAATGTGCCCAAAAATTTTAGGCGTACTATTTAATGTACTATACATTTGAAACGAATTGCCAAATGGTGAGCAAATTCGCATAATGGCGAGAGGGGCAGAATAACAAGTGGCCGCCAAAACCGAATGACGTCGTGGTGCCTGTTGGCTTCAACGTTTTCAACGTCGTGGTGGTGGTAGTATTAATAGTGGTTGTTGTTGTTGTTGCCTTTTCTTACGTGTTTCTCGCCTTGCCTCTCGCAGGGTGGCCGTCCGAGTCGCAATTGCGTCGCGCCTAATAAATGGCCCTGAAAAGTTCCCACTGACACTTGGAGTCACGCAGTAGCCTCCAGTGTGATGCTATAATAATCAAGTAGTCGATTGAGGCGAGCTCATGAGGTAATTGGCTCTCCCTTTTTGATGTAATAATTGCTCACTGATAATGTTCTCTCTGGGGGTCCTTGGTTCTCTGTCACTCTATCTAGCGAATTCTCTGGCACACAACAAAGCATGGCCAAGCAAAGCACACAGCGGTTGCTCGCCCGCCCGCCCGCTCGCTCGCGTTTTTCCTGCAGCGAACTGTACCGATCGGCCTTCCCATTGGCTCTGGTCAGCGTCGTCCCGAAGATCGATTGAAAGTCGGCACGAAACTCACCTGGTGTCAGCCACAGCCGACCGAACCAAAGACCACGAGGCCCATCGAGGCGCACCCAAATCGAGGAAAGCGAGCACAACAACAACAACAAAGGTTCAGGTGTAATTGAATCATCGCTTTTGAGGTCTCACAAAGTTTATTCTTCCGCCCAGACACCGGCGGCTTGGCAAACAACAACTGATCCTCAGTAGCGAGTCGAATCAGAGTTTTGGCCCCGCGAGGTCGCTCGATGGTGCTGGTTAGCCAGCGGAAGTCTGTCCGCTATGGGACTCTCCTCGGCCGTGGAGTCGGCGAAGTGTTGAGCAAACAGAAGCCTCCTCATCTCGGCCTCCGATCTGCGCGCCAGCTTGGCGGTGAGTCTCGCTGGCTCCCCGTGTCGGTCAGTGGCGCAGTCGGCGCTGCACTCCAGCTCCGTGCTGCTCTGCAGCTCGGCGGCGTCTTCGTCGTCGACGTCGTCATCGTCTTGGTCCTGTTCGTCTTGCTGCTCCGCATCGTCGAGTCCCGCGTTGGATCCGCACGAGCCGGAAGTGAGGTTTTGTTGGCTCCTCGAGCCTCTAAGGCCGACGAGTGTGTTGTTTCCGATTGAGTTATTGAAGCCGTTGATAAGCTGCAGTGTAGTTGTGCCGGCCGCTGCAATGTTTACCTGCCTCGGACTATCGGCGCCTCCATCAACTCGGTCGGCCGCCGCCGCCGCCAAATCTGGCTGCAGGTAATTGATTGGCGGAGGCCGCCGCTGCTGCTGTTCGTTGATGAGGTAGTGCTGGTGATTGCGCAACAATCGTTGCTGCTCCAGTTGGTGATGCTGTTGGTGTTGTTGTTCCTGTTGTTGCTGCATTAGCAGCGTTATCATCGCATGCATCAGCGCTGGATCGCAATCTTTGCTCCGTCGGTGAGGTTCAGTTGTTGTTGGTGTAGTTGTTGATGCTGACGGACTTTGTTGTTGTTGTGATGATAGCTGCGACCTTGTGATTGGCTCGTCTGATTGGCCCGATATGTCCGCCGCTGCTGCTGCTGCTGCTGCTGACGCAATTGATAATCGTCGTTGGCACCGCCTCCGCTCAGGTAGTTTCGCTTGGTCCTGTACTTGTTTGACAAGTGCTGGGGCCGCATCAGCATTGTGGGGTCCAGCGCGAGTTCGTTAGCGGCCTCCTGTTGTTTGTTGAGTCTGCAGCTGGAGCGACTCCTGTGATTGGAGGACCTGTTTATGGGCTTGGTGGAGCTCTTGCAGGCCAGCGCGAACTTGAGGTCCTTCATCATCTCCTCGCACATCCGGTCGCGACTGGAGCCCGACCTCTTGGCGCGCCACATGAATTCCGCGATGGCCACCAGGAAGGAGATGCCCAGCCCGCCCAGCAGCACCACGAAGACGCCGCCCACGTTGGCCAGCGAGAGCTCGGTCACGCCCCCGCCCTTGCCGTCGTCCGTGCAGGTGCCGCCCCCGCGGCGCTCCTTCCACCAGCGGTTCTTGAGCACGTGCAGCATGCCCGTCTCCTGGAGGTGGAGGATGCCCTCGTTGAGGAGCGTGCGGTAGGGCCGCTTGAGGCGCGACTTCTTGCTGGTGGCCAGGCCGTAGCCCTTGCTGTCGATGAGGCCCCCGATTTGGGTGAGGTTGCAGTTGCGCTCGATGATGTACTCGATGGTGGTGGACTCCATGAAGAAGGCGAACTTGCCCTCGCCCACGCGCTTCTGGCCGTCGTCGTTGGAGCGCACATAGGTGCGGTGGCGGCGCATGGTTTCGTCAATGCGCCTGTAGGTGTCTATCTGGGAGTCGTGGAAGAAGGTGCAGGTTGAACCGGACTCCACGCAACCGTACTTGATTTCCTGTTGCTGGCTGAGGTCGCGCACATTCTCAATGGGATAAACGACCTTCTCGACGGTGAGGAAGGCGGCCAGGTTGGCCGTGTAGGAGGAGATCATGATGAGCGTGAAGAAGTACCAAATGCCCGCAATGGTGCGCGTGGACATGGAGCGCGGCGTCAGGTCGCTGCCCTGCTGCATGAGCGAGCCTATGGTGAACCAGAAGGAGTTTAGCAGGGAGAACTGGTTCTTGAGGACCGTTTCGTCGTCGTCGCCTATGTGGCGGCAGGGGTGCGGGTTGGCCCACTCGTAGGGCGACAAGTGGCCCACGAGGAAGAGGATGGCGCTGATGCCGCAGTAGGCGGCCAGCACGTAGGCCCACACGTCCGAGGAGAAGGGCGACAGGAAGGAGAAGAGCGTGGTGACCTTGGTGGTGGGCTTCTTGAAGAGGATGGAGATGCCCGTGTTCATGAAGGGCAGCGTGAAGTCGACCGCCTCCTCGCGTTGCGCCGTGATGGTGAGGTCCACGATGGCCAAGTCCGCCTGGCCGCGCACTATTTCGCCGATCATGCCGTTCCAAACGATGCTCCCGTTGGCCAGCACCTCCTTGCTGCCGTACTTGCCGTCGGCCACCACTTGCCACTTGTAGCGGAAGTTGACCAACTTGGAAAGTTCGTGGATCAAGTCCACGGCGTAGCCCTCGAATTGGTCGTTGCCCTCTAGCCGGTTGGGCGTCTCCTTGAGCATGAAGTAGGGCTGCGACAATTTGGAGGTCACCACCAGGGTGTCCACCTGGTCGCTGGGCTCCTTGTAGAGTCGGTCGAAGATGATCTCGTTCACGAGCAGCGAGTTGGTGGGCGAGGCCGCCTTGGTGTAGGGCACCTGCACGTCGGCGCCCTCGCTCAGCAGCTTGGTGTAGCGCTTCAGCTCGGCCTCGTAGCGGCTCGAGAGTTCGTCGTAGGAGCTGATGGGGCTCAGGCCGGGCCTGGGCGTTTCCGGCGGCTGGTTCCCCTGGGCCTCAGGTGGGTGGTTTTGCGCAACTTCGTGGCGCTGCTTGTGCTGCGGCGACCAGGAGAGCCTCGAGTTTTCGCTCAGCCAGTCGCCCACTTTGATCTGCTTGATGTTGGGCGCCAAGCCCATGACGCTCAGCCTGAAGTCGCCGCGCAGGCCGCTCGAGTGGTCGAAGCTGACCCTTCCGGTGAGGCCCTCGAAGGAGAGGCGCCGCATGTAGTTGACCAGCGAGCTGCCGTGCGGCCATGGTCGCGAGTTGAGGCGCCGCATAGGACCGCCTGGCTGGTCCTGTGCGAGGCGGCGGCGCCTAGCGACACTCCCTCGCTAGGCTCCAGCTCGTACAGGCCCAGCAGGTACAGGATCAGCGAGTCGTGGAGGAGGGCGCTCGCGGTGGAGAGGCGCACGTGGGACGAGTTGCGCTCCTGTTGCTCGATGAAGAACTCAAAGAGCTTTTGCTCGTTGTTCCGGTCGACGGTGGGCAGGAGGCCCATGCTGGCCGGCGACGACTGGAGCATCTCGCGGCGCGCCAAGTCGTTCTCGTTCAACAGGTCGCTCGAGGAGGGCAGCGAGTCGTCGGCCAGGCTGGAGGCGACGATCTGTCTGATGGAGGACTTCTTGTACGACGGTTGGTTCCTGCTCGAGTCGTACAAGTCGGATTTGTATGAAGAGGAGGAGGAGGAGGAGCTCGCGTGAACGCCCAGCCGCTCGAGGTACTTCTCGTCGAAGGAGGCCGAGTGTGGGGCCTCCGCCTGCGGATTGGTGGAGCCCAAGTTGGCCAACTTCACCAACTTGGGCACTTGCAGCAGACTGAAGGAGGTTATCTTGGTGCGGCTATACTTGAAGTCCTCCATATCAATCATATGCAAATCGAGCGAGGTTATGAGATAGCTGAACTCCTCCGTCATGAGGCCCACTTGCTGGGCGTGCTTCAGGGCCTCGTACAAATTGTCGTTGCTGACGTCGAGCAAAATGTTCCTCTCGCCGCTGGATTTGACTCGCCAAAAAACATCCTGAAAGTGGTCTTGGTGGTGTCGTTATTGATGTGGCCGCGGGTGCCATTACTTGATTGAATATGCGCGCCCGCCGAGGTCGCCGTGGTGGTGGCGAGCAGTCGCTTGTCGAAGCGGAACAACTTGATCCGCCACTTGCTGGTCCAGCTGCCCGAGGATTCGCGCAGTAAATCCTGCAAACTTTATCATTGAGCTGTCGTCCTCGTAGACAATCGCGAAGGAGGTCCAATTCAAGGCATAAATGAGGTCAATGTAGGCACAATTTAGCAAGTTTGCGGCGGGTGCAAGTTCATGGAAATGTGCGAGCCACCAGCCACCGTCGCCACCGTCGCCACCGTCGCCGCCGTCGGCCGCCAAATCCTGTCCATTGTCATTCAAATTATCTGCCGGAAGTGGCGCGGAGGCGGACAGGTGGCCGAGTGGGAGCTCAGGTGGGCGCAACTCGAAGTAAGGTATCTCTAGGTTATCACAAATGGACTGGACGTGCTGGATGCTGGCGCCGTGGGCGGGACCGAAAATGGCGCGAACACCCGACTCGATGAGTTGGCAAACCTTGCTGTCGGCTTCGAGGGAATCGTGAACGTCCTTGAGGAATTCAATAACCGGCTCCAGCTTGACTTTGAAGCCCGAGATGAGCGATGAATTATTATTGCCAGACGAGGAGGCAGGCGGCGAGGACGGCGGCGCCGGCGCCGGCGACGACTTCCTCCTCTTTGGCGGCAAATTTGAATATGACTGCTGCTCGGCGGAAGTGGGCGCCGGTGGCCCGGACGACGGCGCCGGCCAAGATCGCGCAGACCTTAGCAGCAGCCGCCTGATTGTCTCGTCTCGGCGCTCATTAATCATTTTGATGGTCCGTATAAACATGTTCGCCTGCTCGTGATCCGACTCCTCCAGCAGGATGCCTATTGTGTGCAAAGTCGGCCGCCAGGTTGGCGCCATTTGCAAGTTCAAGTTGGCGCGAGATTGGCGGCCGCCCGGAGACGCGTTGCGTAACAAGAGTGTCGTTAGCATTGTTGTTGTTTTGGGGCCTCCAGATTGCCAGCTCGAGATAGGCTCGCCAGTCGCGCGACAGCCTCTTCGGGCGCCTGTAATTACACTTACCCACTTTAACGAAGAGCGCCCCCTCGTCGCTGGGCGCCACTCCCCCTCCTCCTCCTCCGGCGGCGGCTGCCAGATTCGAGCTCGAGAGCAGCGCCACCAGCGCGAGACTCGCGATGACCAAACTTGAGCCAAACTTGAGCTCCTTGTTCTTGTTCGTGTTCTTGGCTTCCGTCGACGCGCCTTTAAAGTGGGACTCGCGCTGGAGCTGAATTACATCATCCGGCTGAGTGGCCTTGTTTCTCGGTGGGCGCGCTCCTTCCGGTTGCTCATCGACACACTCATCACAGTCGCCGCGAGGCGGCCGACGAATCAGCGCCTCCGCGTCGCCCGATTTCGGCCACATTCGGCCGCATGAGTTCGACTTGAGCTGCTGGCGACCACAAAGTTTAACACTAACTTGACTAACACTAATGCCGCCGGCCGCCGCTCGGCTCAAGTTGTCGGCGTGGTCGTGGGGGCTCATCGTGTTGTTCCACTTCCAGGAAGTTGCGCAACCACATCGGTCTTGGTCTTGGTGGTCGTCGGTGGCGGCGACGGCGGCGGCGGCGGCCACTTTGAGCAAATCGCTCGTCTGCTTAGGGCGACTTTGGGCGCCTGTTCGCGTCATCCCCGTTGAACTTGAGCGGCGCGGCGGCCGGCGACAACAACAAGAAAGCCAACCAAAGCGAAACAACAACAACTACAACAACAACAAACAAGCGCCGCTTTTCCCTCGGCCATTCGAAAGTTTCCACTTCAATTCACTCGCTAATCTCTCAATCTTGTCTCACTCTTTTCCGTCTCGATGTTTCCTATTTCGCTTCCGGTTAGCTTGTCGCGGCTCTGGGATTTCATTCTCGGCCTCTTGTTCTTGGCGCGTCTTGTGGTTCTGAGCGGTTTGCTTGGCCGGCTTCGGTTGCGGCCGCGAACTTGCTCTTGCTCTTGGTCGTGGGGCGCAAAAGGGCGGCCGGCCGCAGATGAGCTCGCCACTTAATTGAGTGGCAATCAATTGATAATTGAGCACGTGAATGGAGGAGTCGAGTCTCGGCGCTAATGTTGCTGCTCGAGTGGCCGGCGAGCTCCTCTGTCTTGCCCACGACGACGACGACGACGACAACAACAACTTCTTCTCCTTGAGGATCGTGAGTTCATCAAGGCGGCGCCCAGCAGAATGGAACTTCTTGAGGGACTCGCGCGAAGGACAACTTCCCGCTGGAGACTAAAGTTGGTCGCCGACTTCTTGTCTGGTGTTGGTTTATTCTCGTTCATTGAGAGTTTGTTTGCGCTCGCGCCTGCGCATAGCGCCGCCGGTCAGCCGGCCTGACAAGTGAGAAGTGAGAAGTCGCAAATATGCACTCTTAGGAGGCCCGCTGGTCTTGTGCATGCGACTCGGAGGCTCAACTCGGCTCAGCTTATCGACAAGCGAAAGTTGCCACCACCACTCACTCACTCAGCCGCCGGCTGAGCGTCTGAGGCACGCGAGTCGCTAGGCACCGAGTCTCTGGGCGCGCGTAAATAATCGAACCACTCACAGCGAAAACAACGCCTCTCGCCGCTGGGTAAATAAGGAGCCTCACGCACTCCACGTGGTTAAGTGTGTCCGCGCCTTGAATTAGGCGGTTTGTTGGTCGATTTACTTCCGGCGGGGCGGCGGCGGCGGCAGCGTCTCCACCGCCAGCTCCACCTCCACTTGAAGTGGCGGACCAAACAAATGGTCTGGCGCAACTCTACATCAATTGCAGCCGGCAAATATCAATCATTTGCCCTCGGTGGTGTTGCCAGCAAAACAATGGCGCCTCCATGAAGACGCAACTCCGCCGAGCGAGTGAAACTTTTCACACAACCCCGAGACTTGATTACCTCGATGAACTCGATCGATGGGCTTGGGCGCCTCTGGTTTCTGGTTTCTGGCCTCTGGCCTCTAGTCGCCCGCCGCCCACCAGCTCGCCAGCCAGGTGCTTTGATTTGGAGCTGCTTCATTCTGATTTTGCCGCCACACTGAGCACAACTCGCGCCACTCCGGCGCTCTGCTGGGCGGCGCACGCGACCAGCCAGCTCCGCATTAGTCATCGAGTCGCCTCCTCCTCCTCCGCTCGGCTAAGGTTAACCTTGGCCAAGTTCCGGTTGCCGCGACTTCCGGCGCGCGCGCGGCCAAGACCGCCATTCAGGGGACTTGACGCGCCCTGAATGGCGGCAAATTGTGAAGAATCCATTAGGAATTAGAAGATCCATTAGGAGTGAGCGAGGCCCAGCTCCAGTTGAGCCCACTGGAGCTGCCCGCCGCCGGCCAGAGACAAAGCACTTCCGGTGGTCTGGCTGCCTGTTTCGATGTTTTTTCGCGCGCCCGCCCGCCTCTCCAGCAGGACGAGTCCGCCCACCGCGACGAGGAGGCCGGCGACGGTATTAATAACGTCGTCGGCCGGGTCGGCGCTCCTCCGGCAGCCGTCGGCGCCGCTTGATTGACGTGGATTTGGCTCCGTGGCGGCGACCAGTTGACACTTCGGCGGGCGAGCTTGTGGTCGTTGTTGCCATTGGAGCCGCATATTCATTCAATATAGAGGCCCGCGGCGGCCGCGGGGGCGGCAGCGGCCAGCCGAGGGGGAGGCAGCGACTGGTAGCGACAGTCGCAAACACTTTTTTTCGGGCGAGGGATTTCGTTGGCAGCGGCGGCGGCGGCGGCGGCGGATGCCCACCAATTGGACGATTGAGAGGCCCAACGTTTGATTGACTATGAAAACAATCGAGCGGCGCCCGAATTGGCCGGCCATTTGCGGGCCGCAGGCCTCTCAAGCGGGCAGCTCTATTTGCGCCGATTACAAGTTGGCGAGCCGCACTTGTTCACTTGATTGTCTGCGGGTATTTACATAAATTGGCCAACCGTTGAGTTACAAACTATCTCGCGACCGACAGAGGGAAGTTCTCCCTTCGCAACCGGAAGCAGGGCGAGGGGGAAACGTGCGAACCTCCTCCAAATAATTCAACAACGAGGAGGAGTCGCCCCGCCCCGACGGCCGTGATTTAATTTGCCAACTCGGGCCGGCACGCCCACTCGGCGCGTCCGCTTCGTTGGCGCTGGCTCACTGCTCTCTTTTTGGCGCGTCGTGATGAGCGCCGGGCCGGGCGAAAGGTGCGCTTCGGAGTTGGTTCGCGCGAAGGCGCAACATTTCATTACGCAACTCGCGGGGAGTAACAATACCACCGCGACCATTAGAATTCTCCCATTTCCACCACGCAACTCGGCGAGCGAGCGAGCGAGAGAAAATATCTTGAGCTTGACAGTTAGGCTGGCCGCCGTCGTGGTTGCTAACAGAATTCTCATCTTCGCGGGCTGAATGCAGCAGCAGCAGCAGCGGCAGCGGCAGCGGCAGCGGCAGCGGCAGCGGCAGCGGCAGCATTACAAAGGAGAAGGCCAATTTGATTTGAGGTTGGCACTTCTGGACGGGAAGTCGCGCTGCTTGTTTGCCTAGCCGGCGCGCCCACCCACCTGCCCGCGGCCGCCGATTGATGGTTGCGCAATAAAGACAATGTCCTTCAGCTGACCTCGGCGCTCGACGTGTCGCCGGGCGGCTGGCTGTCCAGCTGGCCGACCATCCAACCGGACGGCTGATTAGGAATTCAGTTCAGGCCGACGGCGCTCGAGTGTCGCCGAGTCGTCAATTAGTTTTGCGTAATCGCCGATCGAGCGACTCGCGCTAATCTGGCCGGCGCGACGGGCCACTTTGGGCCCGAGCGCGGCCACCTGATCGCCGGCGCGCCCCCGCCCTCAAGTTTTGCCGGCCCGCCGAGGTGGGCGCGCCGGCCTGTCGGTTTGAGTCTCTGCGGCTGCCTGCGAGCGGCAGCCTAATTAAATGGCCCGGAAATGGGCGGTCGGTGAGAGTTTGGGGCCCAATTTGTTGGAGTCGCCGGGCGGGCGGGCGAAATTCAAGTCGCCCGATATGGCCTATTAAGTGGAGGCCCGCGCCCAGCGCCGCAAAGTCGAGGCGGAAAGTCTTAATGGGCAGCTTGTCCGTCTCTCGGCGCTCGTAATAATCGGCCGCCGGTTCGACTGGGCGCCGCGACGGGCGAACATAATTCCGGCCGGATGATTTATTTAGTCGCCGCTGGGCGCGGAGAATGACGAGTTGCCGCTGCCAAGATTCGCCGAGACTCTGGCGCTCGCTTGACCCCCAAGACCTCCGAGATGGAATTTTAAGTTTTGGCGCCAAAAAGTCGGTCGCCACAGAGGCAGATAATGCACTCCAATCAGCCGGCTGCAACTCCATAGGCCAGGTAATGGAGCCGGCGCCGAGTCGGGGGTCGCACCGCTGCGCCCCCCACCTCCGCCGACCACCAGCGCGAGCAGAGGAGCTCCGGGCCAGAGATCAATGGATTCTAATGTCGGCCTCGCCGCACTGCGAGTGGCTTATCTCGAGTCGGATATAAATATATTGATTTGCCCGCTCGGAGGCGGTCGACTGGGCGGGCGGGCGGGCGGGCGGGCGGCCTAATAATCGGCGCCGCCGGCTGCCGATCGAGGAAGCCGGCCGGCAGCCCGAAGGCGACGGAATCTCCAGCGGGCGAGCCGGTTTTGGTTGGCGGAGCGAGATTTATAATCGGGGGCCCAAGTCGGGCGGGTTCGCGAGGCCAGTCAGCCGCTCGCTCGGCGGCGGCGCTGGCGACCGAGGCGTTAATCGGCGCGACGTGATGCGCTTAGCGGCGCGCCGGAACTTCCGGCCGCTCGCAGTAGCCCAGAGTGGGAGCGACAGCAGCAGCAACAACAACAACGACAAGGAGAACAGTTAACGCCCCTAAATTGGATGCCATTCATTCACTTAGCCGCGATGATCTAACTCGCGAGTCCACTTACTTTGTTTCCGCTTTAGTTTGGGTCTCGATCTCGGTGTCGGCGCCGGGCGCTTTGTGCTCCACACGGGACGAGACTTGAGTTTTCAATGTCGACTCCTCGAGGGGCGAATGCAGATCGACTTGGCCGCTCTAAAACGGCGCCCATCACTTGGGGTACAAGCGCGATGAACTTGCCAGGTCACTCGAAGGGCGCGCGTCAAGTGCGCCGTCGAGCGGGCAGCCAGACGGACCGAGCGACCGACGCTCAAACCGGCGGGGAGGAGCCATTTTGCGCCCCCACTGAGCTGGTGGTGAAAAGTTTGCAATCCAAATGAGAATTGATGATGATCTCGCTAATGGACTTCCGGCGCAATCGCGCCCTGAGGTCGGCCACTTTTTGACCGCTCGATTCCCGAGCGAGTCCAGGCCGATCGGGCGCGCGATTCATCAGCGCCGACTCTCGCCCGACCCCCAAGTGGGTTTCCCCCCTTCGGGGGCATCCAGGGGGGCGATGTCGTCGTCTAGCGCGGAAACAAATTGAATTTCCGGAGCTTCAGGAGCCAGCCAGACTCGGCCGGAACGTGACGGCTGGAGAGTTTGTTGCATGGCAATTCGGTCGATCGGCCTCAACGACTGTTTGGCCGGCCATATGACTCGCAGCGGCTCACCTGCGAGCGCCACTCGAATGTTTACCCTCTGAGCTGCGGTCGTCTACCAGCGCGAAGGGCCCAGACCGAAGGGGCGCGGTGCCGCGCCCAGCTCGCAGCGCCAAGCTCGTCCCCTCGAGACGCCAGTGCCGCCGCCGTCGCGCAAACAATCGTCCTCATCGTTGTCCTCGTCGGCGGCGACACAACAAATGGTAAATTTATGTCGAATTGGCGCTCCCAGTTTAGCTCCGGCCGGCAACTCGGACGCCAGACGCGAGTTGGCCCCGAGCTCTTATCATTCCACCTCCGCGCATATAAATGGAGCCGGCTGCTGTTGATGTTTGTTTCAACTGGAGGCTCCACTTCCGCTTCCGCAGTTGGCGGGCGCCCCTCGTGCTCGGCCAGCGTGAGAGGCCCTCGCCGGCTCGGACACTTGTGACTGAGACTAACTAGAGCCGCGTGCGCCACCATAAATCACACCCAGAGCCTCCTCTCCGCGAATTGGCGGCTTATTCGCGGTCGTCATAAGAGCGCCAATCTGGAGATCTTCTGTCGCTGTTGGCCGGAGTCCAAGCTGGCGCGCCGCTAAGACCCTTTCGCTTAGGCGCCGGTTGTCTTAAAGTTGCCTCGGCGGGTGCGGCGACGGCGGCGGCGGCTGCTCAGGTATTAGCCACCTCGCGAGTATGCGAATGGGAAGAGCCGGAGGCGGAAGCAGAGGCGCTCGCGGAGGCCCCACTCCCGCACCCACAAGCGCCCAAGGACGCCGCTTCCTGTGTTGGCGGCGGCTCACCTGGCTCCCGAGGACGCCGACGACGACGAAGTCTACTCAGCACACCTAATGATTCCAAAGTGGCAAATGGACGCCGGCCAGGGAGGCGCCCCGAGTGACTCGAGTTAAAACCGCCCCGATTGGCGCCGATTGTGTAGCGCCAACAATAACAACAGCAACAACAATATCCGAGCCGGCAAGTGCTACTAATGTTACGCAGTTTCAATGGCTTCGGCCTAATGTTCGCCGCCGCCTCTTCTCGCTCGAACTGTAGAGGTGGGCGGCCTTCAAGAGTGAGCCGCCAACGGGCGCCGCCGCGCTCATGGTGGTAACTTGAGGCGCCGACACAACAAATTACAAATGGCCGCCATTTGGCGCTGTCCGTATTCATCTCCCTCCTCGCCCTCGAACGACAACAACAACCACAGCAACCACAACCACAAGTTGCCACAATATTTCACCAGCGGCCGGCCGGACGGACAAACGAGCGGCCGAGGCAGAGGCAAGATATCAATGGATTAGAAGTGCCGTGAGTTTGCTGGTAATTATGTTTCTTGTCATTGTTATTGGCAGTTATTGTTGCCGCGGCCGGCGCTCCTCAGTGGCCAGTTTAAGCGCCTTATGCCTCCTCATTGGCGCCAAATTCGGAGCGCCACAATAAATTATATCTCAACCGCCCGACCACAACAACTGCCGCCGGAATTCGAGTAATCGTCCCATAATGTCCATCTCGGCCGCCGTCGACACCGCCGCCGCCGCCGCCGCAACCGCAATCGCAACCGCCGCCGAATATCCAATCCTGAGGCCATCCAGTCTGGCGGCTCGCGACTCTCGCCCGAGGCGAATAGAGCGAAAGAACACGAGATCGTCGCTATGTCGTTAACTAGATGAATGTCTAGGCAAATGAATCTCGCGACTCGCGACTATCCAAGTCGATGTGGCCTACAACAATAACAACCTCGCTGGGAGTGCAAGTGTTTTTCGTCTCCCCCGACGCCAACAACACTAACGACCAACCACAAGAGACTGGCGGCCAACCTCCAGAGAAATAAGCCAACCGAAAGTCTCATTTGCCTTCGCTCTCCCTCCTCCTCCTCCTCCTTCTCCCTCATTAATTGCGAATCCCACAGACACAAACAACTCTTTCACTTGCTCTTCGAGAGACCTTCGTTACGTAACACTCACCTTTGGTGGTGGCGAAATTCGTACGCTCCAGCCATCAATTAGCGGCGGCCGGATGTGCTCACTCAAACCGCCGCCGGTGGCCGCCCAGCGCCCGGCGACCTCTCAATCCCGAGTGCCAGTTCCAGCTGGCCGTGAGGGCCGCTCACTCCGGAAGTTCCATAACTGTGGCAGCCCTTCGAGCGGAACTCATCCAAAGTTCCCCATCTGAGGCCCCAAGTTCATGGACTCGAAACTGGCGGTCAAATTGGTGTGAAATTCTCGTCAGTTATGCTGTTTCTGGTTCCATGAGCATCCCCGAGGAGATCCAGTGCTTGCGTGGCCAACTTCGGGCGAACTCGCGACTTCAAGTTGCCGGAAGTCGACTCTTGGAGGCTCGTTTGTGCTTCGAGATGAAGTCGAGGCTTCAAGTTGGTCACGTCAAACTCAATGGCTGCTCAAATGGCAAATCTTGGCAAAGTTCCATGATTTTTGGCTGATGACTGACGAAATGGTGGGTACCCAGTCAAAATTTGGACCATTTTGTGTCTGCGAACTGCAAGAGGCGCATAACTTTGGTGCCGGCGATCCAAATTTTATAAGATTTCCTTGAGATATAATTCAATTGATCGCCTCATGAATGATGTGCGGATTGAGTTGATTCCGGAGCAAAATCTTGGTGAAATCATGGCTTCAAGTTCCATAATGCCGACCTTCGGAGGCTCATTTGACCTGCGAGCGAGTACTAAATTAAAAATTACTCTCACTAAGTAGTCTGGTTGCTCAAAAGGCACATGTGGGCGAACTACCATGGTTTTCGAATGATCATGGTCGGATTGGTGGACACCTGTCGAATATTGATAAGTTTTGTGTGCGCGAACTGCCGGAAGTCCATAACTTCGTAGTCTCAGATCGGAATCTCATGAAATTTAGACCAGATAGACTGTAAATAATCATCAGAATAATGATGCGAAAATCAAGTGAATTCAGGCTCAAACTCTGGGTGAAATTGAGGCACGAAATTATCTATCTGCAACCTTCGAAGGCCCATTTGACCTCCAAATCGGGTCCGCAAGCACAATTTCTCCACACCATTTTCTTCAACAGGCCGAGAGGCAACTTTTCTCAAATTTTTATGTGCATGACGGGACCTCACCCGGACTGGTTGACATGTATAATTGCCATAGGAATGTACGCAAGGTGTCACACAACTGCAGCACCAGTTTGCATAAATTAGTGCGCGTTTACTGCACAAATCGCCATAGACATGCGCACTTATTCATGCAAATTTTGGAATTTTCTACAACACGTAAGAGACACTTTTTGACACCCGCAATCGTCTCCGATTGGCTCAAAAACGCGTTTTAAGGGGTCAATTTGATGCAAAGTCGCATAGTTTCGGCTGTATTCATCATATTTTTATGAAATTTTCGCAGGATGTTGCATACAGCCCAGACTGCCCATAGCACAACTTTGAATCACCTCACAGCTAGCACAGAAGCGTAATGCGAGTTCATAGCTCCGGATTTCGGCATCTAGAGACTCGGGTAACTTCGCAATGGTTACTCTCACAAAAGTGATTCTTTTCCACGAAACTGAGCGTCGCACAGCGCAATTACAGTGCGCGTTGGACTGCTGCTGCGTTTCTCGTGCGGATTCACCAGATAAAATACCCAAAAGAGCCTCAGGAGCACCCAGAGCGCCCAAAAATGGTTTCCGGTGGCGGCAGAAGAATTTCGGGAGGGGCATGCGCAGAAGCATATTTATTTGGAACACTTCTGCGCAGCCGGCGGTCTATGGGCCACCAATTACCCACGGCGAGGCCCTCCAACTCTCAATTTTAAAGTAACTCTCATCCATCTTCATGGTGAAACTTGCGGCGCAAATTTGTGAGTCAATTCATCTGAGACGCTGCACAGGTTGTCTAGCAGTGAATTGGAAACACATTCACTGCGAAGGTCAAATGAAGAGAGTCAGCTACTCTTGAGGTTTCACACTTGAGATGATCGCGACTGCAACATGGAGGGAAAACATCAAGTCGCCTGGGTCGACTCGAGGAAATTTATTGCCCTCAGAGTGAAACAAATGATGACACCTGCGACTGCGGGAAGATCGCGAAGTGTCAAAATTTGGAGCGAAATGCGGCAGTGGACTACTCGAGCCAGCCAGTTAATGATCGAATCTGTCGCAGCTTGACAAGTGGAATGCCAGTCGTTCGGCACTCGGCGCCCGGAGGTGACACCTCGGAGTTCACCGCCGCCCAGACATAACAAGTAAAGTTCACACGAGCCGCTCGGCTGCGCCGCGCCAGCCTAGACAAACATCCGGTTGGGAGGGTTAGGTAATGAGGCGTCGCCATCTAGCGCTCGGCGATCAAGTTTGCGAGTCGCCGGATTGGCTTGCGTTTTATTAGTTGGTCGGTGCTTCTATTCGGATGTGCATATAAATAACATAATAGTGATGCAATGGTAACAGTGTAGAATATCAACGTTTCCTAAATAGATCTC
>NW_027518910.1:32500-46992 GCF_043159265.1 Tasmannia lanceolata | reverse complement strand
GAAACTTTTTTGAATGATATTCAAGAAAATAACGTTCTAGAAAGATTCATAGAATTAGAAGAACTATTCCTGTTGGACGAAATGATAAAGGACTACCAGGAGACACAGATACAAAAGGTTTCGTATAGGCATCCACAAAGAAACGATACAATTGATCAAAATGCACAATGAAGATCATATCCATATCATTTTGGATTTCTCGGCAAATATAATCTGTTTCGCTATTCTAAGCGGTTATTCTATTCTGGGTAATGAAGAACTTCTCATTTTGAATTCTTGGGTTCAGGAATTCCTCTATAACTAAGTGACACAATAAAAGCTTTTTCTATTCTTTAATTAACTGATTTATGTATCGGATTCCACTCGCCATATGGTTGGGAACTAATGATTGGCTCGATCTACAAAGATTTTGGATTTTCCCATAACGATCAAATTATATCTGGTCTTGTTTTCTACCTTTCCAGTCATTCTAGATACAATTTTGAAATATTGGATCTTCCATTATTTAAATCGTGTATCTCCTTCACTTGTAGTCATTTATCATTCAATGAATGAATGAAGAACTCATTTGATCCGCTGATATCAATCAAATAATCCACTCTTTATACTTTTACCCGTCCAGGGAATTCGATTCCTCCTATATTCCAGTACAATTATTCCAGTACAATATCAGAATCGTGGATTAGGGACCTATACTATACTAACTATATTAGCTACCTACCTAATTTATTGTAGAAATTTCCGGGATCAATGATTGGACCATGCAAAATAGAAATACCTTTTCTTGGGTAAAGGAACAAATGACTCGAGTCATTTCCGTATCGATCATGATATATGTAATAACTAGGACATCTATTTCAAAGGCATATCCTATTTTTGCGCAGCAGGGTTATGAAAATCCACGAGAAGGCAACTGGGCGTATTGTATGTGCCAATTGCCATTTAGCTAATAAACCCGTGGATATTGAGGTTCCACAAGCTGTGCTTCCTGATACTGTATTTGAAGCAGTTGTTAGAATCCCTTATGATATGCAACTGAAACAAGTTCTTGCTAATGGTAAAAAGGGGTCTTTGAATGTGGGGGCTGTTCTTATTTTACCCGATGGATTCGAATTAGCTCCCCCCGATCGTATTTCTCCCGAGATGAAAGAAAAGATAGGCACTCTGTCTTTTCAGAGTTATCGCCCCACTAAAAAAAATATTCTTGTGATAGGTCCTGTTCCTGGTCAGAAATATAGTGAAATCGTCTTTCCCATTCTTTCTCCGGACCCTGCTACTAAGAAAGACGTTAACTTCTTAAAATATCCTATATACGTAGGTGGGAACAGGGGAAGGGGCCAGATTTATCCCGATGGGGGTAAGAGTAACAATACAGTCTATAATGCTACAGGAGCGGGTATAGTAAGCAGAATAGTACGTAAAGAAAAAGGGGGTATGAAATAACCATAGCTGATGCATCGGATGGACACCAAGTAATTGATATTATACCTCCAGGACCGGAACTTCTTGTTTCAGAGGGTGAATCTATCAAGCTTGATCAACCATTAACGAGTAATCCTAATGTGGGTGGATTTGGTCAGGGAGATGCAGAAATAGTACTTCAAGATCCATTACGTGTCCAAGGGTTGTTGTTCTTTTTGGTATCTGTTATTCTGGCACAAATCTTTTTGGTTCTTAAAAAGAAACAGTTTGAGAAGGTTCAATTGTCCGAAATGAATTTCTAGATACATGGATCCATCAAATTGGTAAAAAGAGACGAACTATTGTTGATCGATGCAATTATGTATGATCAAAAAAATAATGAAAAGCTTTTTTCTTTATACTGTTTTTCGGCGAGATGTCAGGAATTGTTTGTGCCCCGTTCCTAGTAATAATATGTATATTCTGAAGAAGGCTACTTGACATTTTTTTTTTTTTCAAAAAAAAAATTGGAGTGGTGTGACTATGCCAGGCCTCTTAATCCCAGATTATAAATGCCATGTAATGCATCAATAGTTTTTGATTCTATTGTACCTAATAGAATCGAATTCTATTAGATAATAGGCAAGGAAGAAAATAAATGGCAAGGAATAAATGAAAGTAACAAATGATTCTAGGAGGGATTGCTCGTCTTACTAATCTTCCACACAAGAAAAGGAATTTTTCACCCTTTTCCTGTGTGGAAATAATAATGATTCTTGATCCTGTTCGTTAAAGATTACGATTTTCTTTTCCAGGACTATTATAACCTCTTTCTTTAGATTCATAAGCAGTAGTGGACAAACAAAAAAAAAGGGGGGGGGGCGGGGGGAATCACTCATTGAGCAAATAGAACTTCTTCAATGAACTTATAAAAAAAAAAAAAGCAAATTTTCGCTGTGATGAGATAATCAATAAGGATTTGGATATGTGCAAAAATCCAAGATTTTCACTTTTTTTTTTTCACCACACTCGGGCATTAAATTAAGTGTCTTTTGCTTGAAATTTTATTTATGGAGTAAGGTTCATTTCCATACTAATTGGAATTGATTTGAAGAATGTCTCATCTGTAGAAATCCATATTGTGTCATCCATAAAATCGATTGATTCCTTCTTTCTTCTTGCTTCGGAAGAGTCCGTCCATACTATAGAGGAACAGATACTATGACAATCAAGGGATTAAATTCTTCAAAAACATCATTAGAAACAAAGGAATGGGGTGGTTTTAAACATCGGATCGAAGCAAAGGATCCGTTTTGTCATTTCTACGAATCAAATATTCTTCTTATGTTGACTGAATGAATTTCCAACCTTTATGTTATGAAATGGATCAAAGTCTCGCTGGAAGAGTAAGAACTCAACAGGACCTTACCCCTCTTTGTTTTGTCTGATTCGAGGGGTAAGGTCCTGTTGAGTTCTTACTTTTTCATGTCCACAATCCGGTTCTCATCCGATCACTATAGGGATGAGCCCAATCCGGAGTATGAACCGTAAAAGAAAATACCTATTGAACCAATCACAGGAATACCAGTTACAGTACCTATCAGCCAAAGAGGAATCCTTCCAGTAGTATCGGCCATTTACCCCGCTTCCCTCCACATTTCATCAAGTGGTCATGCTAGAGACATAAACAGTCATGGATAATTATGAGGATGATATCCTTCCGAATGGGATAAGAGAATTCCTACTATTCTCTTTCTTTCTCTCAATTGAAGAAATAATTGGAAAATAAAACAGCAAGTACAAAAATGAGTAATAACCCCCAGTAGAGGCTGGTACGATTCAATTCAACATTTTGTTCGTTCGGGTTTGATTGTGTCGTAGCTCTATAATTCAGATTAGGTTTATCGTTGGATGAACTGCATTGCTGATATTGACCCCAAAAAAGAAACGGTAGGTACAGCCAGTCCGTGAACGGCCAACCAGCGCACTGTAAAAATTGGATAGGTTCGATCTATGGTCATTGAGGCCTCCCTAAAAGGATCTACTAAATTCATCGAGTTGTTCCAAAGGGTCAAAACGGCCAGTTATTAATGGAATCCCCTGTCGGCTCTCTGTGAAATACTCGTTTGGCCGAGGGCTTCCAAACACATCATAAGCTAAACCCGTGCTGACGAATAACCAACCCGCAATGAATAGGGAAGGTATAGTAATACTATGAATAACCCAGTATCGAATACTGGTGATAATATCAGCAAAAGAACGTTCTCCCGTGCTTCCAGACATGCTGAGCTCCACATATTCTTGTACAGTCAAAGGGGGATCGATTCCTTGAAAGATGGGATCAGTAAATGGAAAACTACTGATATTTCATCTTTGTGAGATCGTCAATATTGTACCGAAGGTGTATTTAGAGTATACCGAATCAGTATAGCTATCCTTCCTCTGACACAGCAACGCAGTTTCAATCAGTATCGAAAAGAAATGGTACATAATTCCCCTTTTCCTTTCTTGTTACTTGTCTATGCGGAACCGCGTGTCATTCAATCAAAAATTGATCAAATTTCTGTAGTATAGGGTTTCAAGTATTGGCTTTGGAATAGAAACTGAAGTTCTTAGTAAAGTTTGAGTCAACGGGTTCTAGTTCTAATAATTAATGAACGAGATTATCATATTCCACACAATTCAATTAGATGCAAAATATAGAAATCCCCTCTCATGGTTGTAGAAAAGATATTTTTCTTTTTTTCTAATCCTTTCATTTCAAGTAATTGGTTGGTTCTACAGTAGTAGATAGTATTCGATGAAAGAAAGAGAAGAAACAATAAATAGTTTGAACAATCAATATTCGTGATGCAACCATTACTGGATTAGATCCAAAGGTTCCTTCTTGACCTAGCTACAAGGATGGAACTCCATGATATGGAAAGACAGACTGTGGAACCTAAAAGGATAATAGGAATTGATAAATTGAAAAAGAAAAGAAATAAATGGTCAAAATGGAAATTCTTTTGAAATCCAATTCTTTTATTCTATAGTTATTCAAAGATAATTTCATTTTTGAATGAAGTTACACGACACAGTTCTTCTGACTATTACTTTACTCACGAGTTGCTCAATGAATCTGTTGATTTGAAATCCCGACATTGGTAGATGTCACAGATGATAAATCAATCTTTTTTTTTTTTTCTACCTCTGCTACTCTATCTTTGTCAGTGCCGTCTATAATGACTGATGAATCAAGAACTTTCAATTGGAACTGATTCTGTCAATTGGTATTTTTTCTGATCATCACATCTCGCAAAAATTGAAACTTAGGTAAGTGCTTTATAAACATATGTAAAAAAAAAAGAACGTATCTCATTTAGCTCCTTCATGCCCACTATAACTAGTTATTTCGGTTTTCTACTAGCTGCTTCAACTATAACCCCAGCTCTATTGATTGGTCTGAGCAAGATACGACTTATTTGAAATTAATTGAATGAATAATTCATCAAAATAAATAGTTCTGTGAGATTTCAGGTATTCGATAGTTCCTTCCCGCGTTAATTACCAATTCTTGATCATTGAGATTCATGGGTGATTCGGAGTAATATTTAGGGATAGATATTACCTCTATTTTTACCCTTTCCAACAAATTGAAATGATTGAAGTTTTTCTATTTGGAATCGTCTTAGGTCTAATTCCTATTACTTTGGCCGGATTATTCGTAACTGCATATTTACAATACAGACGCGGAGATCAGTTGGACCTTTGATTGAGTAACATCTCTTTTTTGATTGACCTCCTTCTTAAGCTGCAGGAGGTCAAATTCAGGTTGCAGTTCAAGTTAGTAAAGTTATTTTATTGTGATTCAACATTACAAAAACAGAATCACGCTCTGTAGGATTTGAACCTACGACATCGGGTTTTGGAGACCCACGTTCTACCGAACTGAACTAAGAGCGCTTTCTTATGACAGGAGATACAACTGTAAAGAAAGGGATTCTTTTTGTACCCCCAATACACCTTGCATGCATGTAGTATCATAAAATGCAAAATTATGTCCAGGTCCAGTCCAATTTGAATCGATCTCAACTGATCCCTCGTTACTGCCCATAGGAGAAGTAATAGGTAGGGATGACAGGATTTGAACCCGTGACATTTTGTACCCAAAACAAACGCGCTACCAAGCTGCGCTACATCCCTTTCAATTGTTGTACAGTTTCATTGTAGGGAATCCTTGTCTTGTTTTCCACATCGTTATTTCCTAATATCTAGAGACAATTTCTCTTGCCATTTCTTCTTTTTGATTTCATATAATCAAAGAATTATATACATATGAAACCTAACGTATAAAAAAATGAATATTTATCGGTAATGCTCAGTAAGAAAGGGTCATCTTTTTCTGTTTTAGGGACAAGTAGATCTAATCCACCGGATTATTGTACATATTCATTTTCATTTTAGTTCGGGATTAGGGATTTCGTGTACAAATACAAGTGATCTTTAGCTACAGATACATCTGATCATATATGTATTCCAATAAAGAAGGAGGATTTTCAATGCGAGATATAAAAACATATCTCTCCGTGGCACCTGTGCTAACTACGCTATGGTTCGGGTCTTTAGCAGGTCTATTGATAGAGATCAATCGTTTATTCCCAGATGCGTTGACATTCCCCTTTTTTTCATTCTAGTTATTGACATGGGAAGGGGTGAAGAAGATTAGAGATACAACAAATTCTCTGTGACTAATCCACCCTTTTGAATTTTTTTTTTAAGTTGTTTAGGAAGGAAAGAGAAAGAAAAGTGGATTAAACCTCAGCGAAACTCGGGCTCAGCATAGAATTAATAGAGGGAGAACAGAAATAGAAATGTGGGTCTAGGACAGGCTGTTCAAGAGCATACAAGATAGTAAATGAAATACTGACTGGGATTAGAAATAATGGATAGTTAGAAATAATTGTATTACTTATTATTACTCTATTGATTGCAGCGAAATCTTTCATAATTGGATTTCGAGTTATCAGTTAGCAACTTCTATTTATTTTTCCTTCTTTTCGTATTCTTCGATTCAGATCGAAAATAGAAGAGTGGAGGGAATCCAAAATCCAAAGGAGGTTCATGGCCAAGGGTAAAGATGTCAGAATAAGAGTTATTTTGGAATGTACCAGTTGTGTCCGAAATGATTTAAATAAGGAATCGCGGGGCATTTCCAGATATATTACTCAAAAGAATCGACACAATACGCCTAGTCGATTGGACTTGAGAAAATTCTGTCCTTATTGTTACAAGCATACGATTCATGGGGAGATAAAGAAATAGATCGAACAGAATAGAATGTCTGTTCCACCCTTCCAAGGAACAGGACAAAATTACATATAGATAGATATATAAAATATAAACAAATCAAGTACTATTACTATTTCGGTCGGATCCGAAACCGAAATGAATGAAGAAATAAGATTTTAGAGATAAGGAATAAATCATGGATAAATCCAAGCGACCCTTTCGTAAATCCAAGCGATCTTTTCGTAGGCGTTTGCCCCCAATTGGATCGGGGGATCGAATTGATTATAGAAATATGAGTTTAATTAGTCGATTTATTAGTGAACAAGGAAAAATATTATCTAGACGAGTGAATAGATTGACCTTGAAACAACAACGATTAATTACTATTGCTATAAAACAAGCTCGTATTTTATCTTCGTTACCTTTTCTTAATAATGAGAAACAATTTGAAAGAACCGAGTCGACCCCTAGAACTGCTGGTCCTAAAACCAGAAATAAATAGGCCTACTTCTCAATTGAATCAAAACTCTAATTGGAATTCAAACTCAGATTGAGGTTTTGTTCGAAAAAGCCGAGATACTTGATTGTCGCGTCGTAAGAAAAAAAAAAAAGAATGAATGGGGAAGAAAAAATATTTTTTTTTATTGAAAAGTGTTCGTTCATTTCTAATATTTATCATATTCATTTCTACTCTACCTTCCCGGAGTTCATTCTCCGGGGAACTCCGTTTAAATCATTTCGGTGAATTCGTTCCAGTCGCCTTATTTGATAATCTCATTTGAAATCATGTAAATGCAATTCCTATTTGATATAGCTATTTGTGCAAGTATTTTACGATTAAGAAGCAACTGCCTCTTGTACAGATCGTGCATTAATCGACTATAACTATAGGATACCCCATTTTCACGAGTTACTGCATTTATCCGAGTGATCCACAAACGACGAAAATCTCTCTTTTGCCTGCATCTATCCCGATGACTGGAAACCAAAGCTCTCATTTTCTGTTGAGTAGTAGTTCGAGTAAGTCTTGAATGAGCCCCTCGAAAGGTTGATGCAAATAAACGAATTTTTGTTCGACGTCTCCGAGCTATATATCCCCGCCTAACTCTGGTCATTGAATCAAATGAAACCTTGATGAATAACTAATTGATTTCTTTTCTTTCAGTCATTCTTTTCCCCTCCCCTAGTTTATTAGTAACAAAACGGATTCTTCCGATGTATAAAATAAAAATTCCAATGGCTTTTGCTACTATGACCTTCCCAACCACGATTTTTGATTTCTTCCAGGCATTTCACCTCGGAATAAGAAATTGTACCGATATTAGATATAAAATATCTAGTAAATAGGTAGTAATAAATAGAGAAAAATGGAGAAATAAATAAATAGTGGCTTCCATCGTTTCTATGATTACTTCTTAAACGGTGAGGTCCTCTCTATACACCGGAGCTCCTTCCCCCATTTAATCAATGTTATTAGTAACTTGTACAGTTCACACTCTTTGGCTCTACCCATAAAATTATCCAGTATATAGGTCTTTTCACAATGAGATCCATCCATACAGTGACGGCATTTAATTATGAAGGTTGGCTAGGTAGCTAACCCTGTTAGTCCGTTCTTGCAAGAGTAGAAGCATAATCTTTCTGCTTTTAAAATACTATTTTCCCCGCTTAATGGATAACCATTTGCTACCAATGGGGAATTGATTTTCATCTCAAATCGAGGTGATTGGATTTGCACCAATGGAAACCATAAATTCCATACACAATAGAGGTATATGATAGATCTTTATTTTGAGATAGTGAATGGAATGGAGTTCTTCCATTCTATCCTACTCATTGGTACTGGTCATTGATACTGGAAAAATCGTCTCATTTGTTCCAGATCATGATCTGAACGAGTCGCACATACACCCTAGTACATGTTCCTCGACGCTGAGGACATCCTCGAAGGGCAGGGGATTTCGTGACATTTTTGATTGGCTGTCTTGTGTTTCTAATAAGTTGTTTAATAGTTGGCATGCTGAATCGTATACAGAATGGGCTGGTTTAGATCGATCCTAACCGGATGATTATGAATTACTTCCATTTCATATAATATTTTACCAGGTTAAGAAGATAAAATATCAAATCACGGCTCATTCGAATTATGGTTCGAAATGGAATCAAGAATTTATGTGAAATCCCCGGTATTTTCGACCGCGACAACATCAACAATGCCATGGGCTTGGGCTTCTGTTGCTGACATAAAAACATCCCTTTCCATGTCTTCGGATATAACCCATAAAGGCTTGCCGGTTCTTTGTACATAAACCCTTGTGAGGGTTTCGCGGAGTTTCAGTAGTTCTTCCGCTTCCAGGATCCTGTGGGTGCCTCATAAAAAGAACTAGCAGGTTGGTGGATCATAACCCTGATGATATAACATAATGAACGGTTCCTCTATCTCGCACGATCGGTCGAAGGGAAGGGATAAAGAATAACAAGAATAAAAAGATAGAATTAGAATTGAACAACCGTACAGGCATCTTTTATGCATTGCATACGGCTCCGCAATGGAATTTCCTTTTCCCTTCCATCGAAGAAAGAGACAAATAGAATCCATCAGACCCAGATCGTTGAATGATCCATTTACCATCTTTCCTTTCGGAGGAGTCAAAAAATACTATGATGGTTCCGTTGCTTTATATATTTATCTCGTCTGTGATTCAGCAATCCCAAAGTTTCTTTATGATCCGATCAAATAAGGAAAAAATGATCTTTTTTTTTTTTCATTTTCGTACTCTTTCATAACATAAATATCGGAAAGAGGCTTCTGGTGTGAAAGCAAAAAAAAGGTTTGTGACGCTGAAATGGACCCCCGATACATAAGATCAAATCGTAAATAACCTTTGTTTCATACTACTATCTCGATATATAATCTCATGTTATGTTATGAAAAAAAAATAATAGTTTGCTCATATCGAACTCGAAGTGCCATGCTATTATTACTTATTATTCATATTCCATATGGCGAAGGCATAGTCTTCTTTTTTTTTTCTCAAATAAAAAAAAACTCATTGGCGCCAAGCGTGAGGGAATGCTAGACGTTTGGTAATTTCTCCTCCGACTAGGAGAAAAGATCCCATTGAAGCGGCTAATCCCATGCATATTGTATGTATGTCTGGTGGCACAAATTGCATAGTATCATAAATAGCTATTCCTGGTATTACCCATCCGCCGGGAGAGTTTATAAACAAATACAGATCCCTGGTATCATCCTCTATACTGAGATATACCATGAGACCAACAAGTTGATTCGAGATCTCGCTATCAACCTCTTGTCCTAAAAAAAGTAATCTTTCTCGATGAAGTCGGTTGATTAGGACAAAATTGTATCCCTTAGGAACCGCACACGCACCTTTGGATGCATACGGTTCAAAAAATCAAAATTGCGAAAAAAAAAAAAGAATTCATTGAACTTATCGAACTAACCCCTCATTGATGTATTCTTTCATCGAGATCCAAATCACGATGTAATTTTCTTGTTCCTAAATGGGCCTCTTCAATTCTTTTAGGTTTATGCTCTACTCCGGGTAAAGATCTGCCCGAATTCTATTTGCACATATAGGACAAATGATCACAGTACCGCTTCTTTTTGTTCCGACTTCTTTTTTTTTTTCAATTCGTTTTCATGTTCATGCCTTCCGCCAAATATTCGACTAATCATATTATTCCATTAATTGGTAGTTTTAGAGGTATAAATAGGGATCATTTATGATACGAGTAGTAATCATACATAGATTACCAATTTGGTATTTTTTGAACGGAGCCTGGATACTTCATTTTATTGGTCCAAGCCAACCATAAATTCTTCTAATTGAGAATATTGATCCCCAACCAACAAATAAATTGATCTAATTGCATTGCACTTCACGCTCCGAATTGAATTATTGATGGTTTAATCAATCTTTCTTGGGTGAAACAGAGGATATCTCGATCGGGGGAGAGAACGGGGAAATCCCATATGACCCAATATGTCTGACAAGTCGCACTATACGTCAACCCAAACTGCATCTTCCTCTCCAGGACTCCGAAAAGGTACTTTTGGAACACCAATAGGCATAAAATGAAAGAAAAATTAAGTACTCTATTTCACTTTGATGTGGAAACGTAACAATGGGTTTATTGTCTTCATAATATTGTCGTTTATCGTATTTTATCCATAGATTGGAAGGTTCATGGAGAAGACGGGTTGAATAAAGGAAAATTCGTACAAATGGATCGTTCGAAGGATGAACAAGTATCTATGCATTCGCTCACAAAAATAGGATCAATCCCCCCATTGCGTATTGGTACTTATCGAGTATAGAATAGATCTGCTTCTCTTTGTTCCTACGAACAGAATTGTTAAATTATTACCAATGGAACGGAATAAATATTAACTCTTGCTTTGAGATAATCCACTGAAAAGGCGAGGTCCATAGCATCAATCAGTCTTTTCCAATGTGATAAAGTTACATAGTGTCTATTTTTTCTTTGATAAAATAAGGGGTATTTCCATGGGTTTGCCTTGGTATCGTGTTCATACCGTCGTATTGAATGATCCCGGTCGGTTACTTTCTGTCCATATAATGCATACAGCTCTAGTTTCTGGTTGGGCCGGTTCGATGGCTCTATACGAATTAGCCGTTTTTGATCCCTCTGATCCCGTCCTTGATCCAATGTGGAGACAAGGTATGTTCGTTATACCCTTCATGACTCGTTTAGGGATAACCAATTCATGGGGTGGTTGGAGTATCACAGGAGGAACTATAACGAATCCGGGTATTTGGAGTTACGAAGGTGTGGCTGGGGCACATATTGTGTTTTCTGGCTTGTGCTTCTTAGCAGCCATCTGGCATTGGGTGTATTGGGACCTAGAAATATTCTGTGATGAACGTACGGGAAAACCCTCTTTGGATTTGCCCAAGATCTTTGGAATTCATTTATTTCTCTCAGGGGTGGCTTGCTTTGGGTTTGGCGCATTTCATGTAACAGGCTTGTATGGTCCTGGAATATGGGTGTCCGATCCTTATGGTCTAACCGGAAAAGTACAATCTGTAAATCCAGCGTGGGGCGCAGAAGGTTTTGATCCTTTTGTTCCGGAGGAATAGCCTCTCATCATATTGCAGCGGGGACATTGGGGATATTGGCGGGACTATTCCATCTTAGTGTCCGCCCGCCCCAACGTTTATACAAAGGATTACGTATGGGCAATATTGAAACTGTACTTTCTAGTAGTATCGCTGCTGTCTTTTTTGCAGCTTTCGTCGTTGCTGGAACTATGTGGTATGGTTCAGCAACTACTCCCATAGAATTATTTGGTCCCACTCGTTATCAGTGGGATCAGGGATACTTCCAGCAAGAAATATATCGAAGAGTTGGAGCCGGGCTAGCCGAAAATCTGAGTTTATCGGAAGCTTGGTCTAAAATTCCCGAAAAATTAGCTTTTTATGATTACATCGGTAATAATCCGGCGAAGGGGGGATTATTCAGAGCAGGCTCAATGGACAATGGGGATGGAATAGCTGTTGGATGGTTAGGACACCCCATCTTTAGAGATAAAGAGGGGCATGAGCTTTTTGTACGTCGTATGCCTACTTTTTTTGAAACATTTCCGGTGGTTTTGGTAGACGGAGACGGAATTGTGAGAGCGGATGTTCCTTTTAGAAGGGCAGAATCGAAGTATAGTGTCGAACAAGTAGGTGTAACTGTTGAGTTCTATGGTGGCGAACTCAATGGGGTCAGTTATGGCGATCCTGCTACTGTGAAAAAATATGCTAGACGTGCCCAATTGGGTGAAATTTTTGAATTAGATCGTGCTACTTTGAAATCCGATGGTGTTTTTCGTAGCAGTCCAAGGGGTTGGTTTACTTTTGGACATGCTACGTTTGCTTTGCTCTTCTTTTTCGGACACATTTGGCATGGGGCTAGAACCTTGTTCAGAGATGTTTTTGCTGGTATTGACCCTGATTTGGATGCTCAAGTGGAATTTGGAACATTCCAAAAACTTGGAGATCCAACTACAAGGCGACAAGTAGTCTGATACAACATTACTCTAGCGTCTTTTGCCTCTATTTGATTTTTTTTTGATTTGACATAAGGTTAGGGTACCGTAGAAATCTTGATTTTAATCATCGCCTTTTCTTTGACTCTTGCCCTTTCTTTACTTTATCTGGGAAATGTTCCCAAATGCACAGGTGTGGAAGCTATAATTGTAAACCACGATCGAATCCATGGAAGCATTGGTTTATACATTCCTGTTAGTCTCGACTCTAGGGATAATTTTTTTCGCTATCTTTTTTCGAGAACCACCTAAGGTTCCGACAAAAAGGATGAAATGATTTTTTATTATCTCAATTGAAGTAATGAGCCTCCCAATACAATATGGGAGGTTCATTATTTCAACTAGTCCCCGTGCTCCTCGAATGGATCTCTTAGTTGTTGAGAGGGTTGCCCAAAAGCGGTATATAAGGCGTACCCAGTAAAGCTTACAAGTGAACCAGATATGGAGATGGCGACTAGGGTTGCTGTTTCCATTATTAGATAATTTCAAGACCACGACGGATCTACGCTACGAGAAGATCGTTTATTTACAACGGAATAGTATACAAAGTCAACAGATCTCAACCAATGCAATAGGATTTATGGCTACACAAACCATTGAGGGTAGTTCTAGATCTAGGCCAAGACGAACTATTACAGGGAATTTATTGAAACCATTGAATTCGGAATATGGTAAAGTAGCCCCTGGATGGGGAACTACTCCTTTGATGGGTGTCGCAATGGCTCTGTTTGCGATATTCCTATCTATTATTTTGGAGATTTATAATTCTTCCGTTTTACTGGATGGAATTTCAATGAGTTAGGTCCATAAGAACCATGAAGTCCTAGTTTTCAATCAAAAATGAATTACTTAGGGATCAGATTTCTAGGCTATTCCGGTAGTTCGACCGTGGAATTCCGTTGTTTCGGTATTTCCGGAATATGAGTGTGTGACTTGTTATAATTGATCCTATTGATAGTACAGAGAATGGGTCTGTCATCTCGATCGAGATGGTTCTGCCTCGTCAGATATTCATTCTAGTATCTGAAGCACGGAATATAATCAAGAAATATTTGAACTATGATTCATACCTACTATTCAGACCTCGCGACCGGACTCCAAAAAATGAGAGGTATTTCATAAATTGAACGATTTTTCTTCCTTCAGAATCATGCTTTTTTGACCGAAGGACAAATGTTTCTCTGGATTTTTAGTCATTACATCCATTCATTGAATAAGTGATGATCAAATGGTTCTTACTCAGAGAACCTTTGGGCTTAGCTTGGGGGCTTTATTGAATCATCGTGGTTCTAGTATGAATCTGAGGTTTCAATCGATTCATAGGGTCTCAACAAGAGAATTCCTATCAATAGGAAACAAAACAATAGTAAATCCGCATTACGCACAAACAAAAACAAGAAATCAAATAACAAATAAATAAAATAGGGGAAGAGAAGATTCAAGAGGCCTATAACGATCACCATAAAGACAGATGAGCCAACTTGATATTTTGGCATTATCATCACAAAGAAGAGATTTCGGATTTGGGTTCCTTCGTATCTTCAGGGATGATTGAATCAAGTGGCTAAGAAGTTTCAAACTTTCTATTACATATCCGTTGCAACCAGTATTTGGGTGTTTCCGCTTGAGCCGTACGAGATGAAATTCTCATATACGGTTCTCAGAGGGGGAGTCCCCTTGGTTTACCTATCTCAATAAAGTATATGATTGGTTCGAGGAGCGTCTCGAGATTCAGGCG
>NW_027518910.1:25000-30000 GCF_043159265.1 Tasmannia lanceolata | reverse complement strand
CCAATTTATCCTGAAAGGTAAAAAAAGGTACAGTACCCCTGTTTAGATTGTTTAGATTGTCCTCTAAATTTATGTCCTCTTCCTCCCCATGTAGAAAAGGAATAAATAAATCAATCAAATTACGGGAAGCTTCGTGAAGTGCTTCTTTAGGAGTTAAACTTCCATTCGTCCATATTTCTAGAAAAAGTATCTCTTGTTTCTCATTCCCATTCCCATAAGAATGAATACTATGATTCGCATTTCGAACAGGCATGGATACAGCCTCTATAGGATAACTTCCATCTTGATCGTTATTTGGGGTTTTCATACGATATCCGCGATCCCTCTCGATTTGTAATCCAATACACAAATCAATTGGTTCTGTCAGGCTAGCTATATGCTGTGTAGTATCAACCATTTTCACAGAAGGTGGCGAGATGATATCTTGAGCAGTTACGCATCTCGGACCCCTGACGAAAATAGATGCGTCGCAAGTTCCATACAGATTACTTCTCAATACAATTTCTTTCAAATTCATGAAAATTTCATGTACTGATTCTTCAATACCGACTATCGTAGAATATTCATGTGGTATCTTATCAGATTTTGCGCGTGTGATACATGTTCCTTCTATTTCTCCAAGTAAAGCCCTTCGCATAGCGATACCTATCATATCTGCTTGACCTTTCATAAGCGGGGACAGAATGAAACGTCCATAGGAAAGGCGCTTACTGTCTGTTCTTGATTCAACACACTTCCACTGTAGTGTCCGAGTGGATACTGCTACTTCCTCTCGAACCATACTAATATTATTGATCAGATCATTGAATCATTTATTTCTCTTGAAATCAGTTCAATTCTTATTTCTACACACGCCTTTTTTTAGGAGGTCTACATCCATTATGTGGCATAGGGGTTACGTCACGTACGAAACTTAATAGTATACCACTTCTGCGAATGGCTCGTAATGCTGCATCTCTTCCGAGACCAGGACCCTTTATCATGACTTCTGCTCGTTGCATACCCTGATCCACTACTGTACGAATAGCATTTCCTGCTGCGGTTTGAGCAGCAAATGGTGTCCCTCTTCTTGTGCCTCTGAATCCACAAGTACCAGCGGAGGACCAAGAAACCACCCGACCTCGCATATCCGTAACAGTTACAATGGTATTGTTGAAACTCGCTTGAACATGAATAACTCCTTTTGGTATTCTACGTCCATTCTTACGTGAACTAATACGCCCATTCCTACGCGAACCAATTCTTGGTATAGGTTTTGTCATATTTTAGCATCTCATAAATATGAGTCAGAGATATACGGATATATCCATTTCATGTCAAAACAGATCCTTTATTTGTACAACGGGTCCCTTACTTTAGAAAGGCCCTTTTTAGAAAGATTACCCTTGTCTCTGTTTATGTCTCGGATTGAAACAAATTACTATAATTCGTCCTCGCCTACGGATCAGTCGACATTTTTCGCAAATTTTACGAACAGAAGCCCTTATTTTCATATTTGTCATTCCTTAATTCCGAATCTACTCTTTTGAAGAAAATAAGTCTCTTGAAATTTTGAACCTCGAATTGTATCCCCATGGAAGAAATGTTTAAAAAGTCACCTAATCGTTCGAACCTTTGTTGCGAAGTCTATAAATTATACGTCCCTTGGTTGAATCATAACGACTTACTTCGATTTTGACTCTATCTCCTGGTAGTATCCGTATAAAACTACGTCGGATCCTCCCCGAAACATAACCTAGAATCAGATCTTCATTATCTAAACGAACCCGGAACATACCATTTGGAAGTGATTCAGTAATTAAACCTTCATGAATCAATTTTTGTTCTTTCATTTCAGGTAACCCCCTTGAAGTATCAACTAATGGAGGAGGAGTGATATTAGACAACCTGCCTTTTCTCTCTTTTTCACAAATCGAAAGTTACGGATCAAATTCGGATATTCAGAAGGATCACCATATATAACATAAAATTTCTCCTCCAATTCTTTTTAGTCGAGCTTCTCGATCTGTCATTATACCTCGAGAAGTAGAAAGAATTACAATACCTATTCCACCTAAAATCCTAGGAATTCGTTTATAGTTGGAATAGATTCGTAGACCGGGTCGGCTGATACACTTTAAAATATTTCTATATGTTCCTTTCTGATTCCTTCTATGTCGCAGGGTTAAAACCAAGAAATATTTCTTGTTTTCTCGATGTTTCCTAACATTTTCAATAAAACCTTCTCGTAGAAGTATTTTAATAATGTTTTCGGTTATATTAGTAGATGCTATTCGAGCTGTTCTTTTTTTATCCATGTCAGCATTTCTTATAGAAGTTATTATATCGGCAATAGTGTCCTTACTCATGACGAACTATAATTATTAGGGCTTCCCCATTTTGATATAATCAACATGTTCTGTTTTTTTTTTTTCTTGATTTTCATTTTCACTTTCAATTTTTTTTTTTATGAATTATTAAAGGTATATGCATAAGACACAATCTACTAATGGATTTGATCTACTTCAGATACCCTACTATATAATGGTCTCATCTACTAGTCTTTATAATACCTCAGGAGCTAATGAGACTATTTTAGTGAAATTCAACTGTCTCAATTCCCGAGCGATCGCGCCAAAAACTCGAGTTCCTTTTGGATTTCCTTCTTGATCAATGACAACCGCTGCATTGTCATCATATCGTATTATCATACCGTTGTCACGTTTGAGTTCTTTACATGTACGTACAATTACAGCTCTGATCACTTCTGATCTTTCGAGAGGCATATTGGGTACTGCTTCTTTGATTACAGCAACAATAACATCACCGATATGAGCATATCGGCGATTACTAGCTCCGATTATTCGAATACACATCAATTCTCGAGCCCCGCTGTTGTCCGCTACATTCAAATGGGTCTGAGGTTGAATCATATCATTTTTTTTTTTTTGAATCTCTTATTTCAATGCAAAGGGCGAAGGAAAAAAGAAAGAAATATTGTCTGTCCAGAAATAAATAAATCTGCAATTGTATTTTTCATCAAAAATACTCCTTTCTTTTGGTTTCACATCCCTATCCCACAATAACGAATTGAGTTCGTATAGGCATTTTGCACGCAGCTATTGAAATAGCTGCTCTGGCTACAGTTTCTGAGACTCCGCCCATTTCATAAAGTATTCGACCCGGTTTAACGACGGATACCCAATATTCGGGGGATCCCTTACCCGAACCCATACGTGTTTCTGTGGGTCTGACTGTAACGGGTTTGTCGGGAAATATACGTACCCAGATTTTTCCACCACGACGCGCATATCGTGTCATTGCTCGTCGCCCTGCTTCTATTTGTCTAGATGTGATCCAAGCGGGTTCAAGTGCCTGAAGAGCGTATCTACCGAAACAAATACGATTGCCTCGATAAGATATTCCCTTCATTCTTCCTCTATGTTGTTTACGGAATCTGGTTCTTTTGGGGTTATAGTTGATGGTTGTTTCTCAACCCCATCTCTACTGCAGAACCGGACATGAGAGTTTCGTCTCATCCAGCTCCTCGCGAATGAAACGATTCAATAATATTACAAATACACATGTATTTAATGAATAATACACTGAATCATGGGATTTCTTGATAGTTAATCCATCATGTAGGAATCTGTATATCTTGTATATACAGCAGCTAGACGTATCTTTCTATTTCGATTTATAATTTATAGGACGTATATTTCTATTTATGGATAATGAATGCCTTTCTTTTTATAACGAATCCTTCTTTTGGCCTTTACTGAATGGAATCGCCCAAAATTTTGCAATCCAATAAGGAAAGGTTCGCGGGCGAATATTGACTCTTTAAAATCTGCTTCATTCGTAGGGTCAACCCATGACCTTTCAGAATAAATAAAAGGGTTCTTGGTTGGTTTCGCCATCCCACCCAATGAATCATTAGGATTCGTTTTTAATAGAATCTTGTGCAGTCACAGGTTCCGTCGTTCCCATAGCTTCTCCATTAATGGTTAGGTCTGAACTCTACAGTGGAGCTCCCAATTTCATTTGTTCCCGAGTCAATCTCCTCAGTCTCTATTGACTCGAGGCTCTTTATTATTTTCATTTTTCCTATGAACCGGATTCATCTACTTATAAACGAATCCGTATTGATGCTTTATCACGCTGCCTTTTATGAGATGATTCATAGACCATACATATTGGAATCATATAGCATTGATTGATATTCTCCTCCTTTCTTTCTCTCACCCCTCCTTTTACCCATATCCCTCTATTTTCGCTTTACAAACCATAATCAGATTTTTTTTTCCTTTATGAAAAAAAAAAAAACGATTTCAGTTGCTACAACTATATGATCAACACATCATATAGTGACTGCTTTCTTGGATCTCGATAATACGAAGCAATGAGCTGGTTATTAGTTCTCTAGTTATTAGTTATGGGCTGGTCCATTGTTTTTTTTTTTTTTGAATCCAACTCTAAAGAAAAAACCAACGAGTCACACACTAAGCATAGCAATTCTACCAAATGATCAATCGAATTTTTATTCAACCCTATATAATTATAATTAATAATTAGAAATAATTAATAATTCTAATTAGAATTGTTCATTTTTGATTGAAGGGAAAAAGAATGAATGAAAGAGTTTGTCATTTTTTGTTCTATCGCAGTATAGAATGGGAAGGAAAGACCCATTATTGCTCATCTACAAATATCCAAATTTTGATGCCTAATACCCCATAGATAGTTCGAACTGTATAGGAACAATGATCAATTTTAGCTCGAATGGTTTGTAGGGGAACCCTACCTTCTCTGATCCATTCGACACGTGCAATTTCTTTTCCGTCGATACGCCCTGCAATTTGCACTTGAATTCCTTTTGTATCAGCTTGTTCAGTTAATTCAATAGCTTTTTTCATTGCCTTTCGAAACGAAACTCTATTCTTTAATTGTAGAGCTATATATTCTGCAAGAATATTAGGTTGTCCATAAGGTTTTGCAACTCTTGTGATAGCAATGTTAAG
>NW_027518909.1:167500-170000 GCF_043159265.1 Tasmannia lanceolata | reverse complement strand
GTCGCGTCTCGTTGCGTCTTCAGAAGTCGTCGCTAACAGCACCTTTGGTTGCCACTGGTGGTTAGGCTGGTTGGTTGCGCAAACCCTATAGGAGGGTGGCATGCTGGTGGGCGTTTTTGCCCGGATAGGCACTAGAATGTGCAGATTTTGGGCGTTTTTGCCTGGATAGGCTAAGGAATGGGCATGCTTTGGGCGTTTTTGCCCGGATAGGCACCGGAATGCTTGGCCTTGGCTTGTCCTAGCAAGGCATTGCTGGGTTGGGCTCCCTTGGCCTTTTGGGCGCCTTGGACGATGTCTTGCGAAGACCATGGGCACAAGGCCATGGCATATGGTGAGGAAAGGACCACGGTTGCCAAGGTTAGGCACCGGAATGCTTGGCCTTGGCTTGCCCTAGCAGGGCATTGCTGGGTTGGGCTCCCTTGGCCTTTTGGGCGCCTTGGACGATGTCTTGCGAAGACCATGGGCACAAGGCCATGGCATATGGTGAGGAAAGGACCACGGTTGCCAAGGTTAGGCACCGGAATGCTTGGCCTTGGCTTGCCAAAGCAGGGCATTGCTGGGTTGGGCTCCCTTGGCCTTCCGGGCGCCTTGGACACTGTCTTGGGAAGACCATGGGCACAAGGCCATGGCATATGGTGGGGAATGGACCACGGTTGCCAAGGCTAGGCATATAGAGAGGAATCGCATTTTTGCCCGGATAGGCACCGGAATGCTTGGCCTTGGCTTGCCATAGCAGGGCATTGCTGGGTTGGGCTCCCTTGGCCTTCCGGGGGCCTTGGACGCTGTCTTGGGAAGACCATGGGCACAAGGCCATGGCATATAGTGAGGAATGGACCACGGTTGGCAAGGCTAGGCATATAGAGAGGAATGGACCACGGTTGCCAAGGTTGCGCAAGTTTTGGGCATTTTTTGCCCGGATATGCCCAAGTATGCCCCGATAGGCCCGTTACGCCCCGGTATGAACGCGTATGCCCGGATAGACTCGGTATGCCTTGGGATACATGCGTATGCCCCGATAGGCTTGGTACGCCCCGATATGCGCACGTGTGCCCCAGTAGGGCTCGGTATGCCCCGGTATGTACGCGTGTGCCCCGATAGGCCCGGTATGCCCCGATATGCACACGTGTGCCCCAATAGGGGTCGGTATGCCCCGGTAGGTACGCGTGTGCCCCGTAATGCACGTTTCGCAGATCTCCCCGCATGTCCCGCCCCTATATGTAATACTTACTTACTTACTTACTTTCTTTCTTGCTTGCTTGCTTGCTTGCAATGGTTGGGAGTGCCCGGCATGCCCCGCTGCAGAGACCAAGGGCGCAATGACTTGGCACCGCGGATGCCGGGACTCCGGCACTTCCCGTGGCACTGATGGTTGGTTCCAAAGACAAAAGGCCGTGCAAGGCCACCGCACCGCGGATGATTTTGCTCGTGCTGGCGCCGTTGTGTGGCCAAAGAACATGCGCGAATGCTCGTGTCGGAAGGGTTGGTGTCCTGGCCCCGCGGGTGTCACGAATGCTCGGTTGCGAAGACCATGGGACCAGAGCCATGGCACGTCGGATGATGGCTCCAGCTGGCGCCCCGGCACTTTCTGTGGCATTGATGCTCGGTTTCAAAGACAAACGAGCGCAGGGCCAGGGGACCGCGGATGACTGCTCGTGCTGGCCCCGTTGGGCGGCATTGATGGTCGGTTGCAAAGAAAATGCGCGATTGCTCGTGTCGGGGCCTGGCAAGCCAAGGCCAAGCGAGCCATGGCAACGCGGATGATGGCTCCAGCTGGCGCCCCGGCACTTTCTGTGGCATTGATGCTCGGTTTCGAAGACAAACGTGCGCAGGGCCAGGGGACCGCGGAGGACTGCTCGTGCTGGCCCCGTTGGGCGGCATTGATGGTGTGTTGCAGAGAGCATGTGCGATTGCAAGTGTCGGCCGGGTTTGGGTTCCCTTGGGCTTTCGGGTGCCTTGGACGCTGTCTTGCGAAGACCATGGGCACAAGGCCCCGTCCTGGCCCCTTGTTCGATTCGCTCTCGTCTTGCGCTTGCTTCCAAGGTCCTCCATGACCTTCCCCATGGCCTTGCTAGATCCCCCCCATGACGCATGACCTCTGTCCGTTGATTGGTTTTGAGTGCACACCATGCCCGGCTTGGCACCGTGTTGTCGCGTGAGTGGCATTTGGATCGTGCATGCTGGTGGGCTACCTGCCAATGCGCACAAGCCTTGCACACTAGCCTTGCGCACGAGCCTTGCACAAAAGCCTTGGACACAAGCCTTGCGCACAAGCCATGCGCACAAGCCTTGGACGCTAGCCTTGCACACAAGCCATGCATACAAGCCTTGCTCACAAGCCTTGGGCACTGGCCCATCGCAGTAGCCTTGCACACAAGCCTTGCGCACTAGCTTTGGGCACGAGCCTTGCGCACTTGCCTTGGGCACTAGCCTTGCACACAACCCTTGGGAACTAGCCTTGCGCACCAGCCTTGCCCACAAGCCTTGCACACCAGCCTTGCAC
>NW_027518909.1:155000-157500 GCF_043159265.1 Tasmannia lanceolata | reverse complement strand
TCCGGCACTTCCCGTGGCACTGATGGTTGGTTCCAAAGACAAAAGGCCGTGCAAGGCCACCGCACCGCGGATGATTTTGCTCGTGCTGGCGCCGTTGTGTGGCCAAAGAACATGCGCGAATGCTCGTGTCGGAAGGGTTGGTGTCCTGGCCCCGCGGGTGTCACGAATGCTCGGTTGCGAAGACCATGGGACCAGAGCCATGGCACGTCGGATGATGGCTCCAGCTGGCGCCCCGGCACTTTCTGTGGCATTGATGCTCGGTTTCAAAGACAAACGTGCGCAGTGCCAGGGGACCGCGGATGACTGCTCGTGCTGGCCCCGTTGGGCGGCATTGATGGTCGGTTGCAAAGAAAATGCGCGATTGCTCGTGTCGGGGCCCGGCAAGCCAAGGCCAAGCGAGCCATGGCACGTCGGATGATGGCTCCAGCTGGCGCCCCGGCACTTTCTGTGGCATTGATGCTCGGTTTCAAAGACAAACGTGCGCAGGGCCAGGGGACCGCGGATGACTGCTCGTGCTGGCCCCGTTGGGCGGCATTGATGGTCGGTTGCAAAGAAAATGCGCGATTGCTCGTGTCGGGGCCTGGCAAGCCAAGGCCAAGCGAGCCATGGCAACGCGGATGATGGCTCGCTAGTGCTGGCGCCGTGCACAGTGGCCTCGCACACTCGCCCTGCACGCTTCCCTTGCACGCAGCCTTGCACACTAGCCTCGCATGCGAGCCTTGCACCCTAGCCATGCAAACTAGCCTTGCACGGTAGCCATGCACACAAGCCGTGCACATTAGCCATGCGCACAAGCCCCGCACACTAGCCTTGCGCACAACCCTTGCACACAAGCCATGCACTCGAGCAATGCACACAAGCCTTGCACTCAAGCAATGCACACAAGCCCTGGACACTAGCCTTGCACACGGGCCTGGCACACAAGCCTTGGGCACTAGCCTTGCGCACTAGCGTTCCACATGAGCCTTGCACACTAGCCTTGGACACTAGCCTTGCACACAGGCCTTGCACACTAGGCATGCTTGGGCGAGCTGATCCCGCATCAAGTCGACGGGTCTAGGCATTCTTGGGCGCAGATCCCGCATCGTCTCGTCGCGTCTGGGCGCAAACACGTCGCGTCTCGTTGCGTCTTCAGAAGTCGTCGCTAACAGCACCTTTGGTTGCCACTGGTGGTTAGGCTGGTTGGTTGCGCAAACCCTATAGGAGGGTGGCATGCTGGTGGGCGTTTTTGCCCGGATAGGCACTAGAATGTGCAGATTTTGGGCGTTTTTGCCTGGATAGGCTAAGGAATGGGCATGCTTTGGGCGTTTTTGCCCGGATAGGCACCGGAATGCTTGGCCTTGGCTTGTCCTAGCAAGGCATTGCTGGGTTGGGCTCCCTTGGCCTTTTGGGCGCCTTGGACGATGTCTTGCGAAGACCATGGGCACAAGGCCATGGCATATGGTGAGGAAAGGACCACGGTTGCCAAGGTTAGGCACCGGAATGCTTGGCCTTGGCTTGCCAAAGCAGGGCATTGCTGGGTTGGGCTCCCTTGGCCTTCCGGGCGCCTTGGACACTGTCTTGGGAAGACCATGGGCACAAGGCCATGGCATATGGTGGGGAATGGACCACGGTTGCCAAGGCTAGGCATATAGAGAGGAATTGCATTTTTGCCCGGATAGGCACCGGAATGCTTGGCCTTGGCTTGCCATAGCAGGGCATTGCTGGGTTGGGCTCCCTTGGCCTTCCGGGGGCCTTGGACGCTGTCTTGGGAAGACCATGGGCACAAGGCCATGGCATATAGTGAGGAATGGACCACGGTTGGCAAGGCTAGGCATATAGAGAGGAATGGACCACGGTTGCCAAGGTTGCGCAAGTTTTGGGCATTTTTTGCCCGGATATGCCCAAGTATGCCCCGATAGGCCCGTTACGCCCCGGTATGAACGCGTATGCCCGGATTGACTCGGTATGCCTTGGGATACATGCGTATGCCCCGATAGGCTTGGTACGCCCCGATATGCGCACGTGTGCCCCAGTAGGGCTCGGTATGCCCCGGTATGTACGCGTGTGCCCCGATAGGCCCGGTATGCCCCGATATGCACACGTGTGCCCCAATAGGGGTCGGTATGCCCCGGTAGGTACGCGTGTGCCCCGTAATGCACGTTTCGCAGATCTCCCCGCATGTCCCGCCCCTATATGTAATACTTACTTACTTACTTACTTTCTTTCTTGCTTGCTTGCTTGCTTGCAATGGTTGGGAGTGCCCGGCATGCCCCGCTGCAGAGACCAAGGGCGCAATGACTTGGCACCGCGGATGCCGGGACTCCGGCACTTCCCGTGGCACTGATGGTTGGTTCCAAAGACAAAAGGCCGTGCAAGGCCACCGCACCGCGGATGATTTTGCTCGTGCTGGCGCCGTTGTGTGGCCAAAGAACATGCGCGAATGCTCGTGTCGGAAGGGTTGGTGTCCTGGCCCCGCGGGTGTCACGAATGCTCGGTTGCGAAGACCATGGGACCAGAG